>NC_135998.1:36370546-36590546 GCF_048128805.1 Centroberyx gerrardi
TAATTTATTTAGATGAAAAATTTAGTCAATTATTTACTTTTATTTGCTTTACTTTACTTTTATATTTACATTTTTTGTCCAATATGAAACAGAGTTAACAGTGTTATCATGTAAAAGTCTCGTCTTAGTCACATGGGAAAACAAATTACCAAACAAGGAATTACAATTGTAAAACATATTATACATTCACACAGACACACACACACACACACACACACAAACATACACACTACATTTTTGTTTACCTCGTCTGGCTTCAAGCCCGGCAAACAGAGCAAACAGCAAGAACACAATGAAAGTCTTCATCCTCTACAAAAACAAAACAACAAGTCAGAATACAGACAGACACTAAATCACCAGCAATCCCACCGGGTTTTAATCCTCATCACTTCACAGTCTGTACAGCAAAATATTTGAAAGCCACAGAAGCTAATATCATGACCGGCGAACATGACGAGGAGAGTCGGTTCTCCATGATTTAAAACAATGTGGTTTGGATAGGAATCTATGAGCAACAGATGAGTATACTCTGCTGGCAGGTTTTTACTTTTCTTTTCCCTTTTTCTTATCCCAACATCTCTGTGAGTTTGTCTGTGGTGTAAGGCTGAATTAACACTGGAATATATGAAAAGAGGAGGGTTGATATTGTCCTTTTAATATAAATCACATATTGCCAGTCAGTGTCATACACCTCTGATATGATGCAGTTTGATTGATTACATTTTTATTGTTGAATTGATCAATACTACACTGGTTGTCTATGCCACACAAGTATGCATAAACATTCTTATTATCATTATTATTATTAGAATTTTTATGAATATTATTATTATTATTAACAATACAGAAAGCAACTTCAATTGAAAAGTGTCGGTATCAGCCTTCAAAAACCCATATCAGTCGAGGGGAGCATCAGTTTTCCTGCTGTGCCCCCAAATTCTTCACTAGCAATACAGTCTGCATGGTGAAGTAACTCTTATAATGGAGTTTATTCAGATCGCACGACGACGACCACCTGACGTCAAACTCACACCTGGAAATACATTCAAACACATTAAGAGCGAGGAAAGAGCTGCAGTAAAGTAGAAATAAAATCCGCCTCAGTATTTAAACTCACCTTCAGCAGCTGGTAGTCGCTCCTTTCAGGTGAGATGATCGTCTAGGTGATGGATTTGAGTCGTATCTCTCAGACTCTCCACCTGCAGTATATATCCTAAAATGATTGGCCTCAGGCTTGTGTGTGTGTGTGTGTGTGTGTGTGTGTTAGCATTAGAGGTCATTTTTAAGGGCCCACAGGCTATGTAATGTCAAAAAAACCCTGAATAAACGGGATATTAAAAGTTTTAATTTTAATAAATAAAGTCAATATTTTAGTGTTTGCGTTGCATAACCGTAACGCTTTGAGCCTTTGTCCTCACTTTCTCAGGTCATCACAATCTGGGTCAGACAAAGAGATGATCAGTTTAAATCAAATCAATAACTTCAATTAGTTTTATGCTGAATGAGAACAATGTTGCAACAAACCAACACATCAGAATTTGTCTTGTAACTATCAGGGACTAAATGTTGCTGATGTTGGAGTGTTTTTCACCAGAGATCATTATATTGCATTTCTGCTTTATTACAGTATTATTAGAGTATTTTTATGACTGACAAAAAGAGAAAGAGAAAAACAGGATGGCATACTTGTATCCATTCTTTTTTTGTGTGTGTTTGTGTGTGTGTGTGTGTGTGTGTGTGTGTGTGTGTGTGTGTGTGTGTGTGTGATCTGTGTAATGTGGCTGATTGATGCCTGTGATATAGTGTTGCACCCACAAAATGAGCATGACACAAAAAGTCCATCTTCTATCTGTTAGTTTTTAGAAAGGTTTTAGAGATTTCTGTATTTCTGCTGGGAAAGTACAACATCTACATCGTACTGACAAAAGCAAGAACCTACAGAGGCAGAGAGGTTCGCATCACTCTGCTGTCTAGAAATACTGACAATTTAATCATAAACTCAGTCTGGATTAGCATTAAAAGTTAAAAACAGGACATCTGAGTACCATTTAGTAGTAATATACAGTAAGAAGATCTGTCACTCACTTAAGTGGAAGTTTTGGGTAAGGGAGCTGAATACGCAGCAACCCAGCTCTACCACTAAAGGGATACTGACACACACACACACACACACACACACTGATACAAGGGAGTGGGTAAAAATACATTTTCACTTATATATAACGTTTATTTCATCAGTATGATCAAGATCTCATTTGCAAGTGAGACCTGAGTACATGATAAAATAGTAAAATTTAAATATACAATTCAATGCATCAAGAATAATTAATCAAAGCAGAAACCACAGAAATACTTATTATCTTATATTCCATCAAATTCAACATTGTAATCAATGCTTTGGCAATACAGTTTGTGTAATATTCATGTCAGTAAAGCATATAGTATTGAATTGAATTAAAACTGAAATTGCTACTATTTCCCAACTCTTGCAGATACGATTCTAATGTATATTTGAATGTTTTTAGTGGAACATAACACAGGTTATATAAATTTGACTATACCAATTTAGAAGTTTGTTGAAGATGTTTCCTGATAGCTTCAGCCTTGGGCATGTGTGTTTGGGCGTGGTAATGATACTCGCCACATGTTTTTCCTATTATTATGGGACTGTGTCCAATATGATGGACCTGAGGCAGCTGACACCATCAGGAAGACCGCATGCATTATAATGTAGATCCTGCTGGCTTGGAGGATCTACTGTGACTGACTTACAGTTAGATTCAGTTGAGGGTCTTGAGACTACTTCTGATTAGTGGTGGGAGTAGTCTCAACCCTTGAAACAGGGTTCCCACACTAACATGGACATCAATTTCAGGGACTTTTCAATGAATTTCAAAGCCTTGTTTGGTGAAATTCAGGGACTCAAAATGGGCATGTTCTGGGGTAAGACATGACATTAGCCAATTTTAGACATCAGAGGCTTTATTTTTACTCATGATTTTGTCAAACTAAGGAACCATAGTGAAAAACTGAATGATTTCTATCTATCCATCTTAGGGTTTTCTTCAGAATGTATTGTTGATGCTGGGACAGAGAGCGGTCCAGAGAGCTGAGGCATATTGATGAATTTGGGTGCTGCATTTCAATAAAAAAAATCAAGTACTTTCAAATGTCATCTATTCATTTTGAAAAGGCCTTAGTTTATTTTTTCAAATCCACAATCTTTCAAAGCCCGTGGGAACCCAAGGATTTTCAAAGCCCATGGGAATAAAGTGAATGAGGCAAATCAGTTTACATGACTGAATCTAAAAAACTGGTTCAGTGTCTGTGGTTGAACTGAATTCCCTGCAGTTCAGAGCGAGCCGACACACTTGTAAACACAAAGCGTTCAGGACAAAGACAGTTGTTATCTGTTACCTTGGCAATGACTTCAATGCTGGCTGGCTACTCTCTAAAAATGGTCCAACAAGCTCACAAATTCTCAAACTTCCTTCTCCATTCATTAGTGGTCATCATCATGTGACACCCAAACAGCATACCACTTTATGGCACAGGCACGATACCGTACGATTTGTTCAATTCGTTCAGCAGTTCAATTGCTGGTGTGTGGCTCAGTTGCCGAATGGACATCTTTCACTCGACCTAAACAAACCGTTCAGTTGCTGCGTCAGACTGAATGAACCGTTCAGGTGGGTAGGCAGTGGCAACTTTTGGTCAAAAGACACAGTACAAATGTGAGTGATTTGTTTGCATTTACTTGAACTGACTGTACATGTGGAGAAAGAACAGCATAGTGTCATTGTATTTGATTACATAGGAATAACTGACAGCGAAAACAGCCACAGAAACAATCACATGCAGAATATCTATTACCCGTTGTGTATAAAAAAATTGGAGAGGCAAAAATGTTCGTATGAAAGACATAATTGGTGCTTTGCCAAATATGATATTCAGATTCGGGTACACCCTTAACATATAGTGCGTATATTTTTATCTACTTTATATCCCTGAGACAGTATATACCTGAAGTTTGTCCTCTGTCTTCTCACATGGGGCGCAAGCAGGGGTTAAAGTGGGATTTGGCTAGCAACTAGCAAGCTAGGCGGACGTTAGCATAGAGCTAGCTAGCTAAGCCAGTTACCTATCCGGCTAAATAGCTATGGCTTGATTAGCCCCGAACCGAGAGTGTTAAAACAAGAGAAAGACCGGTTCGGGGCTAATCAAGCCATAGCTATTTACTATTAGCATGCTAAATAGGCGGACGTTAGCATAGAGCTAGCTAGCTAAGCCAGCTACCTAGTCCGATTAGCCCCGATAGAGGCGCCGGTAAAAACAAGTGAAAATATACTTTTTAAGACAAGATGATAGTTGCATAAACTATTCGATTTTTTATAATTTATTGACTATTCGAAAATTCAAAAATCATGACCCATCCCTACCTTACACGCACTGCCGTGTAGCAGACCTGCAGAAGTGGACTGGAAGAGAATACAGCTAAGGACACTCCTTCCCTCCAAGAAGACAACGTAAGGATACGTTTCTTCAATCAGGTTGACTCCTGGCTGACATCTTTCGCTGCCTACGAGGAAAGCCAGCTGGCCGTTGTTCCGTGCACGGAGAGATACCGGTTCCGCCGACCCGCCTGGGAGAACCCACCGGATCGATAAGACGGACTGAAACACACATCCATCACTCAAGAGTGATTCCCAAGTAAGAGGCTTTGGTTCTGGGCAGAGACTAGAATAGGTGTGTTAAATAAGCTTGACTGATCAGAAGCTGTATTTGTGCGTATTGGGAAGCGCATCGGACCGCCGCGTCCATATTATGCCGTATGAATAATACCTCAATCATTATGCTTGCTGCTTGATTTGATTGTGTTAATGTAAAGCTGATTGTGTTAAATTGCATGCCGCTGAGCTTGCATCTGTATTAACAGCCACCGTATAGAGCCAATATACTGCATTTTACCAGTTCAAAGACCAGTAACCCGGCGTACTATTTTCAAGTCGCACCCCGAGTTTCTGCGTGGTAAAAAGCTATTGTTGTGTCTCTAGACGGCGAGTAGAACCTCTAGGTTTACCCTGAGTGCTTCTCTCTCTCTCTCTCTCTCTCTCTCTCTCTCTCTCTCTGTGTACGAATTCACCCTTCACTGTTCACTCATAAATGTAGAGTGGTACTTAAACACTGTCATTTGGGGGTGAACAGCCATTCTGAGACTGTATTGAAGGTTCGGTTATTGGTCCCTGATTCCAGGGTGGTGCCCCGTTAATATTGACCCTGTCAATAATTTTATGAATATTAATAATTTCACGATTATTAATTATTGATTGCTAATAACCAAACCTGCCCCTATCAAAGCCCAACAGGTTCGTCCTATTTACTGGAGTAGTGAACAACATTTCCATTACATAAGAACCTTATGGGATGGTAATGATTCTTCCAGGTATTAGTCAAACCCTCAGGTGTTACCAGGGAAACTGAGTTATGGCTTGTGAAAAACTTTAGATTTTGATTACAAAACGCATGAAAATATAAATTAATGGTCTTAATTTTTTTTTCTTTGGCAAGTGACTGTGGTATAAGCGGGATAATGACGAGGTGTCCATTATCAGGAATTAATGGACGACAGGGATGACGCAGCGGAGGACGGTTCCGGCCTCCCCGTCGTCCATTAATTCCTAATAATGGACCGTATGGGCCGTATCCCTTACGTGCCGATCATTAGCTGTGAGGCGTCTTGGTGAGAGTCTCTTTCATTGTCATCGTCTCCTTTGGCGCCACCTGTTGGTGTCAGTGGTTGTGGCGACTGCTGGGCTTTCACTTTAAACACATCCCACTTCTCAGGAAGCAGGCCTTTGCTGAAGAGCAGAGAAGCCAGGTAGGAGAACAGCAAGGTGGCAGCTAAGGCAGACAGCATGCAGATGGTCTTAACTGGAGCGTACTGGACGTAAACGCCGTCCTCAAGAGTGCATCCTGGGAAGTGGAGGACGGGCGGTAGCTTCAGCAACGGCTCTCCGGACAGCAGTCTTAACAAAATTCCCACCAGCCAGCCCATAACGGCCCCGTAACCGTTGGAGATGCTGAAGAAGAGGACGCAGACGAGCTGAGGGAAGATCAAGATGTAGGCCACCTCCAAGCCCAGGAACCAGAATAACATGATGCTGTTCTTCAGGCTGGTGAGCGACGTGCCGGCCACGCCCACCAGCACCACCGTAACACGGATCACCCACTGGATCTCCCTCTTTGAGGCCTAATTGAGAGGGAGATATAAAAAAAAAAGACAAAAGGCTGTGTCAGTACTGTGAACTACAAGAAGTAGAAACAGAATGGCACTTTCTATTAGAATGTCCAAAATACAAAAATGTATGAAAAATATACTTAAAAGTGCAATTCCTAATTTCTATTCCCTCCCAAACTCACTTTTGTGAGTTGATGTTGGGGAGGAGGAGAAAACAATGATGCTGTCAGAAATGTTTCATTGCGTTATAATCTCACGGCAGAGTTGGAAGTCTTGAGACCGGTCTCGTTCTCGAGACCAGCGGGGCCCGATCTCGGTCTGGGTCTCGGACCTATTTTGTCTTAGTCTTGACCTCAAGTCTTGAGGTCGAGACCAATTTTTATTCTTTAATGATGAATAAAAACTTTAAATCAAAATGGTGAATACAATTATTATTATCATTACTATTATTTTGCGAAAAGGATGCCTTTGCCTGCTTCAGCTCGGTCACCTGACCTCCTCTATCTGCTGCTGCTGCGGCTTGATCGCTCCGCACTGTTTACTGTCGGGAGGCGTTTCCATAGCAACCAGCAGTGTCTGCATCCTCTGTGGTAATCCGGTTTGGATTTGCTGACCATAAGGAGTTTGTGAACGGCGTGAAAACAAAACCCTCTCGGCTGTGTGCTGATTAGGGTTGCAACTAACGATTGTTTTGGTAATCGATTAATCTGTTGACTATTTTTTCAATGAATCGATTAATCTAACGATTATTTTCTTAGTTACATTAGTCATAACAAAATAAAAATGAATCAAGCAGCTCAAAATTCAAAGCTTTATTGAGCACTCGAGTCTTTGAGGCGCAGGTGGAGGATGCTTTACATACACATACTGTATACACCTTTGTTTCTATGTTATGATAATATTGTTTTAGGTGTTGATAATACAGAAATGTATTGATGAATTTTATTCAGTAATTTCATGCCTGCAAATGCCATGGATTCTCTGTGTAGAAGTAGAGGTGAGAGACCAGATGAATTTACTACTTTAACTGTGGGCTTGTTCTTTAACATTGTGTAAGTGTTATTTGAGCGCCTTTGTTTAATTCTAAATCATAAAATACTATTCACATGAACATTAATTTAGTGGCAAAGAAAATAGCAGACTATTGATTTATGGCTAAGTTTTATGAAAAAGTTTTGCTTGGAGATGTGAGCTGTCAGTTATCTTTATCCTATAAGGTCAGTAGTTACCTAACCATAACCAGCCAGAGCTTCAGCACATATCAGGTCTGTAGTCACGTTACTCATCACTGACAGCCAGGTAGCATAAACAACGTTACTCACCAATACTATCAGTTTCAGAAGTGGCTCCAGGATACTTTTAAATGTTGTTGTGGTGCTGTTCTCCATTCTACTCTACAGAGGTTTTACTCTGCTGTATCACTGGCTTTAGAGCGTCTATGCCAGGCATCACTAACTGGCGGACCAGATCCGGACCGAGTGACTGTTCTGTGCCGACCGCGACCCATTTCTGATCAATTAATGAGAATTAATAAGATTGATGGAGCGTTTTTTTTCCACGGGCGCAGCTATAAACTTTAGGCGCCGCTATTTCAGCTCATACGGTAATCGCTCAGTGGAGCTAGGAGATCACAGACCAATCTACCTGCGTCTACTTCACTGAACTCAGCCAATCAAAGTGATTGTTTGGAGAGATCGCTAGGGAAACGCACAGAGAGAGAGAGAGAGAGAGAGAGACGAAAGCTACACAGAGAGATGACAGCATGTCATCAAAGCAGATGCAGAAAATCAAGCTTTCAAGGAAGACTGGACAGACCAACATGCCTTCATTCTCCCCGCAACGAGTTCTAAACCAGTCTGTCTCATGTTCTGAAACTGTGGCGGTCATAACGAGCACAGATCCTGTACACACCCACGGCGCGTGACACGGTTAAATTACCTAATTCCACTAACATTACTTAATTACCACAAGGTAACGTTAAAGTCGAGATGAAACGGCATTTCGAGAGTATCTAACTTCCGTATCGTGACGTATTTCCGAGTGAAACAGGAAAGACAGGCGGGACGTAACGTTGGGAGGAATTTGATTTGAACGTTGAAAAGTGGGCGTGTCGTAACACCCGAAGACACGCCGAAGTACCGTGCTGCTGCTAGCTAGCTAACTAATGAATCTTAGCTCTGTGCGCTAAAAGTTGAAGATTGATTGATGGGTGGATGTCATGATATTATTGGTTGAAATTAGTTACGGGCATGCTTACGTAAGCACACGGCATATTTTGTTTTACAGGAAGAAAACATGATTGAATTTTGATATAAGAATGAAATTGATTTTTGGTATTTTTTTTGGCATATATTGTTAAATAGGTGCACAGCATGACCGGGGATGTGATCTAAAAGGGTTAAAAAGGCATTTTTCATTTCATCTCGTCTTTAAAGTCACCTACCGTTAATGTCTGTAGGGCAGCGAAGACGAGTTACTGTCTGCAGATCCGCGTTTCTAACTGTGGAATGTTAAGTTTCACTTTTGTTTTCTAACGCCTTTTGTGAAAACGCCCTCTAGAGGCAATTTGACGAAGCGCATCATCTCACTAAGCTTCACCGGACCGACTGACTGACCTGAATTTGCCTCGTGACGCCCTCGGCTGCGCCGTGGGAAAAAGTGGCAATGTGAAGCGCCACTGTGAAATAAAATGTGCATTGTTTATTTTATTTGATAGAACGTCATACAACAACTACATTTAGGCCTCCGAATCATAGCACAAGTTAGACATTATGATACTTCGGACCTTTGATGGGAAGAAATTTTAGTGACCGGACCTCCTTGAATTTTAGTTGAATGCTTTAGAGCTGAAAAATCCCCAGACTTGGTTTTGTAACACGCGGCCTCGCAGTAAATTTCTTTGAATGTCCTGTGGGAGGAAGACAAGCTAAGTGGCAGTGAAGTGAGTTTTTAACAACTTCCTAAATCTCTCTCTCTTGTCTTCTCTTCTTATTCTCTCTTCTCTTTTACCTCTCTTCCTACTGCTTTTGTCCACCATGCCACTTCTTTTTTCCATTTATACTCTCCTGCACTCTCATCCCTCTCTTTCAAATTTGACATCTTTATGTTTTTCTTTTTCTCTCATTTCCCTTTTCTCTCTTTTTAGCTCCTTTTACCCAAATTTTTCTTCCCGTTTCCCTTTTCCCCTCTTTCACTCATTTATTCTCTCCTTTATTCCCTTTTCCTTTTTCTCTCCTTTCTTCTCCGTTTCTCTTTTTTCCTCTTTCCCTCCTTTGTTCTCTTGATTTTTCCCTCTTTCTGTATTTTCCCTATTTCTCTCCTTTTTACCCTCTATCTTTTTCTCTCCATTTTCCCTCTTTTCTACGAATGCTATTTATTCCTATTGAAGGCTTAGCTGATGAAGACTGATATACGGTTTGACGGCTGTTGAAATACATGCACTGAATGTAAGTCGCTTTGGACAAAAGCTTCTGCTAAATGACAAAATGTAATAATGTAATGTAATATAAAAACAGCATTTTTGTCTTTTGTTTTTGGTGGAGCAGACTGAGAAAACAACATGATTTTCCTCACCTGGGTCCTCAGGATGTTCTTGTAGACGTTGGAGGTGAAGACGGAGGCTGCAGACAGCAGGGCGGAGTCAGACGATGACATCACAGCAGCGGCAACGGCTCCGATACCGACGATGGAGATGTAAGACGGGGTGAGGTGCTGCAGGACGATGGGCAGGACTAGAGCCGCCTCCCCACGTTCAAATGGAGATGGAGAACCATAGGAAGTCAGGTTCCAGTCTGAAATCAGTGTCCCACAGGACAAAATGACCAAAATACTGTTTATCTACAGGGTTTGTAGGGTTTTTGATTAACATCAGTGACTCAGTGACAACATTTACTAATGTTACTGTAATTGAGTCGCTTTTTTGTCAACATGATCTCACACAAAGACGTGAAATGAACACGTTCTCTAAAACGGCGATTTACGTGCTGTGGACACGTATTATGGGAAAATAACGTTTCTCCACCACAAATTGAATTACGTGCCAAAGGTTGCTTAACGGTAAATTCTGGTAAGTAAAACAAGTTTGGTTAAGGTTAGGGTTAAGGTTATGGTAGAGTTTAGGCAACTAAAACAACTTGGTTAAGGTTAGAGAAATGGTTTGGTCATGGTCAAATAAGAAAAATGTTTGTAAAAAATTAAAATGTGACTTACGGTCGAAATGTACTTTGAAAACGATTCGAACCCCGGTCACCAACATCAAAGGCAAACGCATACACCCATGCACCACCCCGACCACAACATGCTAACTGGTCACTGTGCTGCTTCAATGTCACACTACTTCCTGTTTATAGCTGTAGGAGCCTTTTTGTTTTGGTTTGTAAAAGAGAACTACACAGGCAGTCGCCTAGTCATGAGCGCGAGATGACGCAGTCACCGTGCGTCCACCATCTAATAATTGACACAGGTGTGTCTAACTGGTTGAGACGCCAGGCAGATATTGTTTTTCAACCGCACGCTCACACGTTTTTTCGCTTTAGTTTCGTTTGGTTTGAACTAAAGTCGCTTTTTGTTGAACGTTTTGAAATCCACGTTAGCCTTTTAGATGCATGCATCTAAGAGCCTTATTTTGATAACTTATACACCTGTACAGTCGCATGCACTTCCACACTCATTCATATCTTGCTCATACCTACCTCCGGATCATCAATCAAGCCATCTCAACAAGTAAGTGAGAACCCATAAAACATGAACTACACCGTGGATTAAGCGTGTTGAAAGCAAGTCCAGCTTTAAGCGTCTCGAAAGTCTTGACAATAGCCGTGTCTCCTTCACGTAACCATTTTGTGCTGGGAAAACGTAAATTTCTCACTTTACGTTCCACCAACACGTAATTTCCTGTTAACATGTCGTGTTCATTTCACGTTTTTCTGTGAGATCAGTCTCTTTTTGTATACTTGTACTTTTTTGAGTATTTTTTAAGTCCATTTCTCCTGCAGTTTTGTCCTTCAGTCCATTTTAAATCCATCCATCACAGAACAGATTGTGTCTCTCCATCAGCAACAGAAACTGGATCAACAGAAACTGGATCAACAGAAACTGACAAACTGTGGATCCATTCACAGTGAGAAGAGGAATCTGACTTTACTTTGTTTCTGCACTTTATTTTCTCATTTCTAATGTTTCCAGTGAAAAGAATCTAGTTTGAACTCTGACCTCTCTCCTGTTAGAATCACATGGAAAAGATCACAGCTAACAACGTTCTCTGTTCTAAAGAGGAACTCAGGAACTTTTACTCTGACGACATTTTAAATCAGACACTTTTTCCTTTCACTGAAGTACATTTTTACACTAGTACTTTTATTTCTACTTAAGTAAAATATCAGCAAAGTAACAGTACTTCATCCTGGTACTCTCTCCACCACTGCTTTTATGCATGTGGGTGAAAGTTACAGTTGATCTCTGTCTGCCAACCATGTTAAAGGTCTAACAAAATTATCAACATACTAAAGTTACAGTTCAAATTCACAGCTATTATGCTACAGGAAATGCACCACTAATTCCCAGAGACCTGTCAAAACCACATTAGTGTTTTTGACTGGTTTTGCGATAAACCTGCAATAAGCGATTTCAGACCCTATAACCAATCCTGAAACTAATGTGTGCTATGTGGAGATGCCTCAGTGTCACAGCAACATCAACAGTTTTTTTTTTTACAAATCTGCCATATAGTCAATGATTATTCTTAATATCCTTATGTACCTTATTAGTGTTTTTTACCAATATTACTGCATACCACAAATTTGAATCTGTGCCATGGGTGCTAGTGATGCGCGGGTTGGTTCAAAGTTTTTGGGCCCTGCGGTTTTACCCACTGCACCCGTGGTTGCGGGTGGGTTAATGAAGAAATTTTTTTTTAAAAATTTTCAGTATATATAAATCTGCTGTAAAATCTTAGTAGTGTTGCTAATAAGGCTATAAGGTCGCTCGTTGATCAGACATAGGACTTATTAACTTCCATTCCATTACGCACAGAGCTGGGCTGCCAGCCGAGGTTTAGAGCAACAAAGTAAAACAGTTCCAGCAATTTCCATAAACGTTTCTAATACCTGTGGATGCAGCCACTGCCCCAATCAGTACAGGAGGAATTCCAAATACTATGAGACTGACGGCAGCAACCAGGCATGCAGTCCTCGCTGTGGTGGAGGAAGACGCAGACAAAGTCCTCTGGTGGAAGTCCTGATAGCCCAGGTTACTGAATGTCTTGAAAGAAAAAATAGTTCAACTTTATTAATTTACTCTCCTCAATACGTAAAAGTCAAGTCAAGAAAACAAATCATATTCTGCATTTTAATGGGTTCATACCAAAAATCTTCATATACATTTCGGAAAGTATTTCAGAAGCACATGATGATCCTCTCCTCAAAAACATAATTGTACCATTGTGTAAGCAAAGGTCTCAAAGGAAAAACCCCAAAAATCCACAGCAACACAGCATCAACCCAAATCACGTCCTTAGTGCAGCAGGTAAAATACTGCACATTGCCCAAACGTGATGCGTCTCGAACATGCTTATGGGACGAATACACAGTACACGCATGGTCCAGCCAATCGTTGGAGATTATCTTTAATGACCAATGACACTTCATTTTGTTGTGAAGCTAGAAGAGCTAATCGAAGATGGAGGAAAATGAGATTTTGGCTGTGTTTGATTACAAGGAACTGTTCAATATACTGGATACTTCTTATAGAGACATAAATATAAAAGCTGCTGCCTGGGAGAATGTGGGTGCCAGAGTTGGTGTAACAGGTGAGTCAAAACATTTTTAAGTTCATAACAAATCAGCTACAGTTGGCTAGCACTGTTAGCTGTTATCTTGGGAAAACCATGATTATGGAAAGTTGAAGGCAAGTTAAACTACGATAGACCTAGTTGAGCTAGGTCTATCCTTCAGAGTATGCTGTGGAAAATACAATTACTCTAATTTCAAAACTACATTATTTAAAGGACACCTGGCGCATGCGACGCACAGTGACGTCCCATTACGGTGAACCTCCACTGGGGTGGAAATTAGCAGGCGATGGGACAATCCTCTCTTACCAACATTAAGAATCTATCGATCCACCTCCAGGCTTCGTTTGCCTCCAGTTTACCGATCCAGGGAGCCTGGAAGGTTTGGTTCAGGGCCGTCTGGGTGATGGGGGAGGAGAAGGGGTTCGTCAGGGCAAAGGGGGCACAAACCCACTGCAAACAGACAAGGAACATGGAAATGATAAACATAATTTTAAAAATGTAATCAAATTTTATTCAGATGTTGCAGGCTCCTTGTTTGATAGATGTAATGCTAATAAGTCCAGTCCTGATCAGACTGTCCAACAGCTGCAACGTGTTACTCAGGAACGTGTTACAGTAATGTGATTACTTTTTTCAGTATCAAGTATTGTAAGGGATAACAATTTTAAATTCAGTAATTACATTACAGTTACTAATCCCAGTAATGCTCTGTTACTGCATTACTTAAACCTGAACCTCCTTCAACCTTTTCTTTTCTCTCCTTTCTTTTTGTCCAAATCCCTGTCTGTGTTTTCCTCATATGCATCTCAAGGACATGCAGCAGGTTTACGTCGGCTGTTCGCTAAAACAACATAACAAAAGATGGAGGGTGAGACGCAGACTTTCAGTAGCTGAGAGTTTTCCCATTACTTTGAATTGATCTCAGTCGAGGATCAAACAACATTCTGGTCCGTTGTGAACTTTGTGTGGCAGCAAAACTTTCCACAGAGAAAAACACAACATCCAGTTTATCAAAGCATCTGATACACAACACAGCAATATGAAACTCAGGGGAAAACAAGGAGCCGCTGCTGCCAACAAAACGCAAAGTAATGGAACGAGGAATGGAACTAATTACTGCTGCTGTTGAGGAATTAGTAAAATGATTACTTTGTAAATAAGTTAAGAGTAATTGATTGCATTTTCTGAATAACTTGCCACTGGTAAGACTGTTGTTGCAAAACTATGAAAGCTGACATGAGGAACTCTCTATGAGAGCTAAAAATATAGCAAACTCACCAAGCTGACAAAGATGAGAATGAGCTGTATGATGTCTGTGTACGCCACAGAGTAGAGACCGCCCAGCAGTGTGTAGGTGATGGCCACTGCAGCAGAGATCCAGATGCTCGCAGAGAACGACAAGTCCAGAATCACACTCATGGTTGCACCTATAATACAGACACACACACACACACACACACACACACACACACACACACGCTTAAACCACGTGTGCCAGCTTGTGCCTTACACTCCAACAATGCTAGTAGGGATGGGACAATATGTAAATTCAGTATATTGCAATACAAAAAAAATAACAATCCGTATGTTGTGTCAGGAACATGAATGGTGATATCAGCTCCATGTTATTCTGCTGTCAGGAACATGAATGGTGATATCAGCTCCATGTTATTCTGCTGTCAGGAACATGAATGGTGATATCAGCTCCATGTTATTCTGCTGTAGTAATCACTAATGAGACTCTTGACCATCACAGTTTCACAAGCTCTCCATCCAAATTATATTATTGTCACTTTGTAATGACATTTTTAAATTGTTGTTTACATTCTAGCAGCCAATGGCATCGCTAGAAAGATTTGAGTCTCAGAAATAAACAGAATTCTGTACAGTCAGACTTTTATTTTTTAAATGTTATTTATTACCATCATATCTTGGTTGTATTGAATCCTGAACCCCATAGTGATTTTTTTTTTCCATGTTGGAAGACTTCATTCATTAAAAATTATAGGTCTTCTCTTGGTATCACAGCAATTTGCAACACATATACAAAGGTCTTTGATTAACACTGGATCTAAACAGGGCCATTTCACATTTGCATTGATTTATAGGAAAATATAGAAAAGCCAGGCATTTAAACAGATACAGTATGTCCCATCAGCCATATTGCCCTTGGTCATCTGTCATGTCTATATACTGTAGATATTTAACTCATATCCTTTGTGATACTGCCCTCTGATGGATGTGTGTGAAAATATCCATAACTGCATCACTGCTACACATTCATTCATGGTCAGCCTCTTGTCAGTCTCATTGCATTTGATTGACCTTTGATGGTAATATGTCTGACTGTATAATTCTATTGATTGATTTTCATTGGACTGTATACCTAATGTAAATTATATAACATGTTAAAGTGATGCACTTTCTATAAAATGTCTTTGGGTTTTTATCATTTTTTTGTTTGCATCCCTGTGTATATTTATTGATTCTATATCTGATTCTTGGGCATTAAAGCCCAAATCCTTCATAACAAACTCCCTGCCTGTCAGGAAGAGTTAGGGAAGGAATGGTTTCAAGTCCATGCTCCAAACACAACTCTTGATCAGGTTTTCCTTCCCATAACTCCTTTTGTGTATCGATTGCTTTGCTGTAAATATGTATATTGTGCACTGCAATACAAAATATACATATTTATTCCAGTGTGTATTGCAACATTGTTGTTAAATCTTTAAACTGAAAAATGTGTGAATGTTGAAACTAGTGTGTGGATCTGTAGAGAAAAGTGCTCACATACTGTACCTAAGCCAATAAGTGTTGAAGTCACCCAGAGAAGGTCGATTAGAACTGAAGCCAGTGACAGAACAGCTGTTGGTACTTTTCCATACTTGATGTGGAAAGGATCCAGCATGGTCATGTATTTTCTGTCTCTCATCGGCTTGGCAAACAGAAGACCGCCTTAATAATAAAACAAAGACTGTTAGATATTGGGAGATAGGCATGTACATTCAAGACATTCAAATTGCAAAAGGAGCGCATCAGGATTTCAAAAGGATTCCCGGGCTGGAAAAGATACTGAGTCAGGTACAACTGCAAGTTATAGTTCTATATATATATATTTCTATTTATCGGTCAGTTTCAACTTTTCAGATTGCCAATTTAAATGAAGGCTTTTAATTTTTTCTAATATATATTTTCTAATAAACAACAAACTACCTGTTTGGTTTTACTACATTCTGGTTGTACCAATTCAGAAGAGAAGTAGCTCCCAAATCTTTGGTCTCATATCATTATACACTAATTATAATAAAACCATGTAATTATATATTCGGTGCCATACCTGAGCCTCTGTCTTTATACTTTTTTATACAACAGTTAGTTCCGGTCGAGCAATTTGATTGGACAAGAGGCATTCCATGAGTGCTGATGTACAGTATAACAGCACTGGGACGCTGTACTGTATGTATCACTCCGCTTCACAGCTGTTCTAATGTAACCTTGATCAGGTGCGGTCACACAGCGTTTTCTGTGTGGAGAAAGCTGCCTGGAGCTCCTTTTGAGGAGAAATAAAAAGCGGATCACCACAACGTCTTCTGACGTTAGCTGAGTAGCTGCTAGCTAACCAGCTGGTTAGCACTTATAGCAGACAATACAGTGTTGTGCAACAAACAAATGCTTACCAGATATTCCCAGTACACGTCCACACACAACTTTAACTTCATTCACACCTAGTAGCGACAACGCATGGATAATTATGAACGGTCGGCCGAGGCGGAAGATTGGGAAGAAAGTAAGCTGAAATCGTCTGTGCTAACCTCAAAGTAGCTAGCTAGCTGCAGTCGGGAAACAGTTTACCTGTTGCTTGGCAACACTTGGTAGTGGAATCCTGAGGGAACTGTTTGTTGGTGGAGACAAATAACAGACAAAAATAATCTGTTGTCTCAAATTACCATTACTTGATGAATAGCTTTGTTTATACACCTGTTTAAAACCACTGTATAAAACCAATATCACACTCGAGGTCGTGCTGTTGTACTGTATATCTGTATATCTGTATAAATTATCTTCGGCCGAATCACAGCCGTGCTGATACACAGTACAACAGCACTCCCTCTCGTGTGATATTGCTTAAATATAGTTTTCCCATGTTTTTATCCAAATAGGTATGTGCATTGTTGCATGTTGTTTGTCATGAGGTGTAGCTAATAGTTTTCAGGCAAGTTAGGCAAGCCAAAATAAATGTACTGTGTACATTTGTACATTTGTATTGTGTACGCCTCGTGCACAAGCCTTGTACACAATTCATCCGTTAATTTGATGTGCCTGAATTCTCAGCTCCCACCCAGCAGTTGGTACTGCACAGTGTATCTTGACGGAAGATGGAGGAGCACCTCTGTTTGGGCTGGCAAGCTAACGCTAGCCACCTAGAGTTAGGTACAGAGCGATCAATAACAGCTCTAGCTTGCTCTAAAAGTAATTTGTCTTATCAAAGCTGGTTATTTACCAAAACAAGCACCAAAATAAAGTACATATTTTCATCGAAAATGATAATCACAATATTTTATTTTGTTAAAGTTCATCACTACAAACGTCTTTAATAAAAAGTCAAATAATAAGATTAATTTATTGAAAACATACACTGTTTACTAGTTGCTATGCCAACCATCACTTCCGGTAGAAAATGACTCTGATTCTGTCCACCGCCAACGCAAAGTTTGAAATTTTTATCCGTCACTCCGTTGTGAACGGATTTACTGAACAGTTTACTGTGTCACAGTAACCAAATCCACCTTATCACACTATTCACTTTTACTGAGAACGTTACTGAATGGATCTACAGCCACACCACAACAAGCTGACTCAGCTGCTCTCTGTTTCTAGCTCTTGCTCTTTAGACATTAAACAGCCAGTTCTGTGGCCAGATGTGGTTGCTGGGATTTTTCTGACACAACTGCAATTACCCCAGAACTATTTCCCCGAACTGTTTCCCTTTGTGTATCCGGACTTGTCACGGCCCAGTTGCAGCTCGGCAGTTTAAGCTGCTACACCAGATCCGTTATTGTCCCGTCCATGATCTGCCCGTTCTGTTGGATTTTACCTGTGGGTAAGTGAACAGTTATCTAGTTTTGCTTACTGTTCCAAAACCAACTCAAGTTGTACCGTGAGGAACATTAATGTACCATGCAGGAGTACTTGTGTCACTCTTTTTGAGAGTGTAGGCGTACTGTCGCCAAATAGAAGCTTCTCAGCGGCTCCGTGGACTTTTTCAAGCGACATTGGTTCATGTTTCCTCTATTTTGTTAACTGATATGGTGAAGTTGCGGCTCCGTCAGCAGCAGGTTGCATTGAAGTTAATGGCTGCGTATCTGACCCGACCCCTCGGAACAGAAACCCAACAAGTGCAGCTTTGCCATTACTCAACTCTGATACAGACATGATTTGTAGAAAATTATTTTCTCAATCACTATATTGTGATGAAGTTTGAAAGCGGGTTTGAAAGTGACTCACAGCTGACTGACAGACATGGATTTGTCTCCTGATGACCATACACGATTGTAAAAACCAGTGTCTCCAGCTATTCTTTCAGATTTAGAAGTTTTTCAAGCCTTTTGCACTTTTCTGTTTTTAAATTGAGCTAAGTCGAGTTAGTCTTACCTACAACAAAAGATGCAGAGTTTCCTAAGAAGATGGCGACTGCCCACGTTAGTCCCATGGAGGGGGAGTACACTGTCTCAGTCAGTCCAACAATGAAGGCTCCTCCGACCCACGTAGCTAAGGGATAGATAAGAACACACATACAAACACACACACACACGCATAGCAACCGGTTCACTTAACATATAGCAGCAATTTGGACACAGGCAGATGCATACACACCTAGCAAGCATTTGACAGCAATTGAGAGCAATAGCAGCAGGTGGCCAAGGTCAACGTGAATCCAGTAAACAAGCACAACATATTCACAATATGATATGGTAAAAAATGCATAGTAAAACAGCTTGACGCAGGTAGCATCTATGGCTGACTACCGATGTCGTCTTAACTTTAATTTCGCCGCTGTATTTACGGGCTTTCAGCGTTGGAGCAGTGCCGTTCATATCTATCATCTATCATCTATTCAACGTCAAAATGTTTACTGGTGTGACAGCCCTCCCACTCTGTGTGCTTCCTGGTTGTGTTTCTGTTGCAGGTGATTGACAGGCAGAGTGGGAGTGTCCCTGATAATGTGGGGCACCTGGGATGGGTGGATCCCAGGTTATTTAAGACGGCTGCTCTCCTTCCCTCACTCTTTTCTCCTCTCCACCCTTTTGGATGGTTTGAGCTTATGCTCCCCTTTTTGGTTCTTTTCTTTCACCATACAACACCCCCACACCACACTTCGCACTCACCCAGGCATTGCATTCACTACTGATGTTACAGACTTACACCCTTATTCTCATTTTTGATAATTTATTTAGTTAGGTTATAATAAATATTTTGTTGTATTATTTTGAAACGTGTGGTCTCCCCTTTTTGTCAAGTCCATTGAGCCTGGGCTGTGACACTGGGTAGACACAAATATGCACACACACATACACTTTTACATCTGCACACACGCAGAGATGGGCAAGAATACATCAAATTATACAACAGTTAGTTCCGGTCGAGCAATTTGAAGAGCGGAAGAGGCGGAAGATTGGGAAGAAAGTAAGATGAAATCGTCTGTGCTAACCTCAAAGTAGCTAGCTAGCCTGCAGTCGGGAAACAGTTTACCTGTTGCTTGGCAACACTTGGTAGTGGAATCCTGAGGGAACTGTTTTTGTTGGTGGAGACAAATAACAGAAAAAAATAATCTGTTGTCTCAAATTACCATTACTTGATGAATAGCTTTGTTTATACAACTGTTGTATAAAAGCAATATCACACTTGAGGTTGTGCTGTTCTGTATCTGTATATCTGCAGTGTTGTGCAAGTCACACTTCACAAGAGCTAGCTCAAAGTTCAGTTCACACTAGGGCTGCATGTTATTGGAAAAAACTGACATTGCAATATTTTTTTTTTCTACGATATATATTGCATATGAAAAAATACAGGAATTTTCACCAAATGACTTGAATAGCTCTATCAAGCCTTGCCCCTTTAAGAAGGTGGCCTTGTGGGTAACGTGCGGGTGACGTAGCAGGAAGTGAGTGTGTTTTAGCCGCAGCCAGAGTGAGTTGCAGGATGCTAAGTGAGTAAAGTTACCATAGTTAGCAGAAAAGAGCTTAGAGCGTCACCGAGAGGCCGTGCATTATGTTCGCTGCTGTACAGAAATAAAGTGCCAGTTCTCCACTGCAGAGTCGGTCCGGACTCTTAGTAAAAAGCTTGTTACCAGCTACGAGCCAGGCTAAGCTAAAGTAGGCTAGCACAACACCAGAGGCTTCCCAACTACGGTTCGGAGCCGCGAAAGCTGGAAAGGTAACATACGCTACTCTTATAACAAACCCTTAAATCAGAGTAAATGATGTTATATCAGACAGACTTCTCTTGTTGATTAGTCATGGAAAATGAGAACTGTGTGAGTTTTCCTTTTGTATCAAGCAGCAAAAAAGTTGTAGCATGACGTGTTTGAGTTAATTTGTCTTACTTGACATCGCACGTCCTGCGATGTGACTATTGCGCCTGCGCACATCGTGATGACGATGCTGAAACGATATATCGTGCAGCCCTAGTTCGCACAGATGAAAATGAACTAGTTCACGTTCATAGTTCACAATTTTAAATGTTTAACTATGTTCACAGTCCCAAAAAATGAACTAGTTCACGTTCATTTCTTGCGTTTTTTTTTTAAATGAGCTGCTCTGAGCTATTCTTTTTCAATAGAACCTCCTCCTACCCATCCATCCCCAGCCCCCAGTCACTGCCACTGCCCACTTCCCAAACTAATACTAGTACAAGTCTGTCTACTTGTTGTTGGGAAACGAAGGCAACCGGTCCTTTACAAAAAGCTGTGAGTTTGACTTGGGTGGAGGAACTTTGCGACTGTTGGCTTGTGGTCTTACCCTTTGTTAATGATTTCTTGTGATCATCATTCACTCGCAGATATTTCCCAAGACTGATCGGATGCTTCAACTCGATGTGTCGTTTCAAATTCGTTTCCGACGTGGCTGACGTTCGGACTTGCTTTTTCAGACCCGGCGGGCACAATTTGCATAAAAATGTGACATTTTTTCCGTTGGAATCTATACTGATTTGTTCATAAAACTCCTTCAAATATTCATATGAACTGGCTTCAGCAGTACCGGTAGCTGCGTCTGAATTGCCAGTTGCACTAGCCATGCCGGGTGCCGTAAATCCTCAGGTGCTGTAAAACACAGTGCGTGAGTTAACGACGCTCACGTTCACGTTCATTAGTTGCAAACGGATACGTTCAGTTCACCGTTCACCAAAAACATGAGCACGTTCAATGAACGCGCTCTTTTAGCATGTTCATGCACAACACTGTATATCTGTATATATTATCTTCGGCACAAGACAACAGCACTCCCTCTCGTGTGATATTGCTTAAATGTATCTTGTTACAAATTACAAATACTTGCTTATCAAATGTGTCAAAATAAATTACAAAACACATCAAGTAAATACCTCTAAAATTCACAACAAATGAGTATGTTATGTATGGGCACTCGGTAGCTTAGGTGGAGTGTAGCCTAAGGAGCAAACCAATGGTGTAGGAACAGGTGATGGCACTAGTGATTACCTAAGCATTGCCAAAGTTGGCTACCTTTAGCTAATTAACAACCTGATCTCGCACAAATACATGAAATGAACACGACTTGTTAACACCAAATAATGTGTTGGTGGTATATAAAGTGTTAAAATTTTACCAGCACAAAATGGTTATGCGAAATAAATTACTTAACCATGACAAAGGCTTTCTCAAACCTTAACCGAGTTGTTTTAGTTGCCTAACCGGAACCTTAACCTCAACCAAAGATGTTTTAGTTTCCTAAACATAACTGTTAGCCAACCTTTAGCTGAAAATGCCATGTTCATGCCATTGTCACAGAATCCAATTTGTCATTTTTACATAACTTTTGTCCACAGCACGTAAATCTGTGTTTCAGAGTTTCTGCTCATTTCACAACTTTTGATGAGATTATGTTGCTAATTAACTAGCTAATTGGCTACATGTCTATGATTGTGGTTTTGTTAGAAGTGACTTTTAATTAAAACATTTAATTTGATACAGCTATATTGGAAGAATGAACTGGTCCCATTATAACGTGCTTCGTCTCCACTTTACTGAGTGGCAAAACATGCTAGCAACCCAGATAATGTGGATAAACATGCTAGCTAGCCAGATGATGTGGATAAACATGCTACTTGCAGTAATATCATAATATAAGCATAGTTTTTCACCTTATAGGCAGGTAGACAAGTTTGTTTCAAGAAGTTATTGAACAGTGCTGATGTGCGAACACTTTGTGCTTTCATGTGCTGGTCGGAAGGTCTGACATGCGGCTGCTAGTCAACATTGCATTCTTGTGCTATTTTGTCAATCAAACCCATAAGACAAACAATAAACAAGCAACATTTTCTCAGAGTTTCAGACTTGGAGGGCGTTATGTGGTATTTCCATGTAGGAAATTTGTTTTTCCAATATATCCAATAGCTAGGGTGACCACATTTTCAAACCCCCAAACCGGGACCTTTAAGTGTACCGCACGTTCATGCACGCGCACATGTATGCGCTTATGCACGCACCATAGGCGTTTTCATCAGGATGGGGGACAATTATTTCAGCGCTTAGCACACCTAGTGACTGCACCTTTCAACACCATGGACAGCGCCTCAGCAAACGAAAAATGATGTTTTGTCTCCAAAAATCCACCAAAACATATGAAAACTGTATAACACTAGTAAAGGAAAGGAAAGGAATGGAACAAACTTCCCACTGATCTGAAAGTCTGTACAGATCTCCACACTTTCTCACGCAAAGCTAAGAAATGGATTGTAAATAACCAATCATGCCTACATTAGTCTACTACTTTGCTACTACTAATTTATTATTCAAAGTAGCATAATGTGATCTCACATATTGTGCAGTGTGTGCATGAAATGTGGTGATGTGACTAGATGTGATTTTTTGTACTTCAACATGTACTTTGTAATTTATTGTATTGTTTGTGCTGTATTTTATGTCGACCTGCCCTGGGACTGCAGATGGAAAATTAGCAAATAGCTATAATCTGGTGCAAAACATCTTTTCTCTTTTCTGAGATCAATGTTCTCTTTTGCACATGGTCCCTGACAAATAAACATAATAAATTAAACTAAACACAAAACACAAGGATTGCACTGGTGTAATATAACATTTTTTGATTGTCAGATACCTTTCAGCTCTGGTTGTTTCACCAGATGGTTGCAAAGGTTCCCTCCTGAGCTGCCAGTTTCAGATCACTGTCACCGGCGCTTGTCCCGCTGAAGCAGGTCGCAACGGTGCTACTACTAGCTTGTAGCCACCGCTTATGTTTGGCCGTCTTAATATGATCTTTTATGTCGGCGTTTCCACCGTGCGCGACCGAAAATGTACTCTTGCAGTGTGTGCAGAACGCAGCACTTTCGTTGCCGGCTACTTCAACAAAGAAAAAAGTAACTTAAGCCTTCTGGAGGTCTTTAGAAAAGATCGACTTTCTCTTCGGCACGACAGCTGACCGTTAGCTACTGACAGATTCTGTCAGACAGAGCCACGAGCGTCACAGGCTAGCAACAGCCTTGACAACGACACATTGATTGATTGACACACATACAGACAATCGGTGTTGAATTCAGACACGTGGTGCATTGTTGATGTTTTTTGATTGGGTTAGGTAATAATGAGCGGGACAGAACATGATAAACGTCTATGTAAGCGCTGAAAACAAGTATAATACTATTATTATTATTTTAATTGTGGTGAGAACCGGGACAATTTGGTAGTGAATGTTGAAAACCGGGACATTTTAGTGTTTTACAGATATTTGTCGGGACTCGGGACACCCATCTTGAAACCGGGACAATCCCGGACAAACCGGGACGTCCGGTCACCGTACCAATAGCACATGAGTGAACAAATGAACATATGGCTTTTTTTTTTTTAACCTTGATCCCTATTATATAGAGAGACAGGGAGGGTGGGGATAACGTGTGAACAATCCAACCTAAGACATATAGTTGGAGCTGACGGAGCCACCAGGGAGCCCTGAGGTTTCTCTTGTCAAGATTGCAACACCTTGATCTCTGATAAAGTAACACACATTCCATGTTTCTGAGCAATCCAGCTACTTTGTTTTTCACATTTGTAATCTCTACCCTGTTTTTATCATTTTTGCAGTTGAACATTGACAACATTTTTTTTTATATTTAAATAATGTTTTTTAAATCATGACATTGTAATCCAGTGTCATATAATTTCCACCTCTACTGTAGTTAGCTGGAAACTTACCTGTCATGGTGAAGATCCCCACCACCCAGCTGATGCTTCGGTTTGCCAGCAGGGTCATCTCCATCGTGTCGGCCTTATTCTTCTTCTGTTCCCTTTTGGACTTGAAGGAAGCCCAGATGCCGATACTGAGGACCAGCAAGTAGAAAAACACCATCGCTATCACTCCTGGGATGTTGAGAGCCATGGTGAACCGAGTGTTAGTTGACTGGCTTCCTCACAAGCTGATTGAGCAACTGAATGCATCACACAGGGATTTATGAAAAGGAGGAGGACGCTCCAGAAGACGAGCTTCAAACAGGTTTGCGTCTGACATCAGAAGACATGGTGGTGCCCTGCTATCAAAAAATAAAAAAAAAGACTAGGACTTAACGGCACTACTCGAGTCCCCACCTCTGCCTTGAGCAAAAATGAATGAAACTAGCCTCAGATTTAGGAGTGATGATTCATATCATAATTTTGATCTTTGATCAAGACAGCTTTATTTTTTTAATTACACACTGTTCAGTTGTTGCACAACATTTCGGTGCAGGCACGGCTACCATAGCAGACATACAATAGCCTGCATGACTGGTTTCAGTGCATGTCAACGAGCCATTGAACAGTCTTTTGAACATGTTTTTTTCCACTCCCTGTCCCTTCTCCAAAAGCTCACCACTCCAGACGCCACTAATAAAGAAATAAAAGCCTAATAAAGAAATAAATTATGTAAGATGAAAATAAATTAGATAACAGTAAATAATATACAAACAGCCTAATAAACCATAAACTCTCCAGTTAAAAAGCTGCAGTGAGTCCTGCAGGTGAGACGGTGGAGTGTTTTCTTTCCTTCTCGAGACGCACTTAGCGTTCTAGGACCAGTCAGAGGCAGCCGTTATCTACGATCCCTTTAAGAGCGTCTTAAGTTAAGATGCTTTTCGGAAACACCTCACAAACTAAAGAGGCTTCGTAAGATGGATACTACGATTGTCTTAGCCTTCAGATGCTTTCGGGAAACGAGGCCCTGCTTTGTGTCCTGATGACCACGACACCACTGTACAAATGAGTGTCTCCAGCTATTCTTCCAGATTCTGAACTTCAGAACTTTTTCAAGCCTTTTACACTTTTCTGAAATGAGCTAAGTTGAGTTAAGTCTTACCTACAGCAAAAGATGCAGCGTCTCCTAATAAGAGAGTGACTGCCCAAGTTAGTCCCATGGAGGGGGAGTACACTGTCTCAGTCAGTCCAACAACGAAGCCTCCTCTGACCCACGTAGCTATGGGATAGATAAAAACACACACACAAACACATAGCAACCAGTTCACTTAACATATAGCAGCAATTTGGACACAGGCAGATGCATACATACCTGGCAAGCATTTGACAGCAATTGAGAGCAATAGCAGCAGATAGCCAAGGTCAACGTGAACCCAGTAAACCAGCACAAAGACTGCCAATGTTGTCTCAACTCTAATTTTGCCGCTGTATTTACACAGGCTTTCAATGTTGGAGCAGTGCCGTTCTATCATCTATTCAACGTCAAAATGTTTACTGGGTAGACACAAATATGCACACACACTCATTTATACACTTTTACATCTGCATACACTCAGAGATGGGCAAGAATACATCAAAATATACAGTATCTTGTTACAAATTACAAATACTTATCAAATATGTCAAAATAAATTACAAAACACATCATATATCATATGCGAAATTAATTTTGCCATGACATGATATCTCTAATATATTTGAATAAATGTCTCAAAATAGACTGCAAACTTTGAGGCCCTTTTTCTCAAAAACATAGTTTGGTAACAGTCAAGACATAAGGATAGATAGATAGATAAATACTTTATTGATCCCGAAGGAAATTCTGGTATACAGTAGCTTCCAACATGTACATTACAGGATAGTAAGGTACAATAAAAAATTCTTAAAAAACACGGTAAGAGACTAAAACAAATAGGAGTAAACAGAGATAAAAACCAGTCCTGGCAGAGACTGGGGAAGAAAGAAAGAGAGTGCCTGTGCAATCTGCAGTATGTAGACAACTATGCATACACAAAACTGAGTAAATTAAATTTAAATATGTGTATATATATATATATATATATATATATATATATATATATATATATATATATATATATATATATATATATATATATATACATACATATGTACTATCAACATGAGATGCTGTCTTTGCGCCGGGTTGCAAAATATACTGAACAAAAATATAAACGCAACACTTTTGTTTTTGCTCCCATTTGTCATGAGTTGAAATAAAAGATCTAAGACTTTTTCTATGCACACAAAAGGCTTATTTGTCTCAAATTTTGTTCACAAATTAGTTTAAATCCGTGTTAGTGAGCACTTCTCCTTTGCCAAGATAATCCATCCACCTGACAGGTGTGGCATATCAAGATGCTGATTAAACAGCATGATTATTGCACAGGTGTGCCTTGGGCTGGTCACAATAAAAGGCCACTCTAAAATGTGCAGTTTTATCTTGAAAAAAGACATTTATTAGGCACTGAACTATGGATCTCACATGACTAGGGCTACAGATATGCATTTTTTGAAAACCAGTCAGTATCTGGTGTGACCATCATTTGCCTCATGCAGTGCGACACATCTCCTTCACATAGAGTTGATCAGGTTGATTGTGGCCTGTGGAGTGTCGGTCCACTCCTCTTCAATGGCTGTGAGAAGTTGCTGGATATCGGCAGGAAGTGGAACACGCTGTCGTACACGCCGATCCAGAGCGTCCCAAACATGCTCAATGGGTGACGTGTCTGGTGAGTCTGCAGGCCGTGCAAGAACTGGGATGTTTTCAGCTTCCAGGAATTGTGTACAGATCGTTGCAACACGGGGCCGTGCATCATCATGCTGCAACATGAGCTCTGGTGGACATTCCTGCAGTCAGCATGCCGACTGCACGCTCCCTCAAAACTTGCGACATCTGTGGCATTGTGTTGTGTGATAAAACTGCACATTTTAGAGTGGCCTTTTATTGTGACCAGCCCAAGGCACACCTGTGCAATAATCATGCTGTTTAATCAGCATCTTGATAAGCCACACCTGTCAGGTGGATGGATTATCTTGGCAAAGGAGAAGTGCTCACTAACACGGATTTAAACTAATTTGTGAACAAAATTTGAGAGAAATAAGCCTTTTGTGTGCATAGAAAAAGTCTTAGATCTTTTATTTCAACTCATGAAAAATGGGAGCAAAAACAAAAGTGTTGTGTTTATATTTTTGTTCAGTGTACATACATACATATACACACACACATACACACACACACACACATATACATATATATACATATACACACACATACAGTATATATATACACATACATATACACATATATACATATACACACATACACATGGGCCATATAATGATATATATACAACAATAATAAGATTAATGGTAATAATAATTATATATATTATTTTATTTTATATATATTTTATGTTATTATATATTATCGTTATTTATTTATATATATATATATATATATATATATATATATATATATATATATATATATATATATACACACACATACATACACACACACACACACATACATAAGTACATATATATATACATACATACATACACATATATCATCATATATACATACACGTATTAAACTCAAAATGTCTCCAGGGGTCAATGTGGCTGAAAATGACAGAGCAGGTCACAGGCAGAACAGAACAGTATTATAATAGGGTGTGAAAGCCAAGAGGAGGCCCGGCTTGCACTAGGTCTACCTAGTCTTGTTACTTGAACTGTTTACCACTTTAGGATCTCTTTAGTTGCATTTAGTTCTGTTACAGCTAAATATGTTTATCCTTGACAATTGTTTTATGTAATTTATTATTTAACAAAATAATCCAACTGATATTAAAAAGCTTTCTTGAGAGAGATCTAGCAAAGACTTAAGCACCAAGACAAGCGGAAATTTGTATAAAAACAACATACAAATATCTGCAAGCAGTAATTGATTGGTCCAAGCAAATAACACCGCCTATCTGCCAAATGACATTACATTCTGCATCCTGACAGATCTTGTTGGGACTTTCTGCGAAAATTGTGTGTGTAAAGTTTCAACTGAATTGGACTAATGGCCAATGAGTTATTGCAGTTTAGAGTAAAGATTTCTATAGTGCCACCTACAAATTTTGAAACACAGATTCCCTACCTGAACATGTGCACCAAATTTTGGCCAAATTTGGTGAAGATTTGATCAAATTTGTAGGAGTATAAAAAATGTGTTTTTGACAAAATTCACCAGATGAGTCTTTTGACATCCAATAGGCAAATTATAGCAAGAGATCCCTTTGTTTTAATTGTCAGATTTTTGAATTGGGCAAAGACGCAGTGTGCAAAATTTCAGATTTACAAGCAATGAGTTATGGCCAGTTAAAATTATGATGTTACTATAGGGCTACCTATTGGCAAAATGCCACAAGATTTTGAAGGTTTGCTCAGACCTGCTACCTGCAAACCTCCACCAAATTTGGTTGCGATAGCGCAATGCATTCATGAGTTCAAATACCAAAACGGTATTGAATATCAAAACTCAAAGTAAAAATATTTTTTCAGACCAGTTCAGAAAAGCTATATGCTACCACCTGTTGTACTCTATAGAAAGTGATATCACCTGGCACCAAAGACCAGCCAATAGTAGATGGCCAGTTCAGTACCCTACTTTTCAACCAGATTATTCTGGTAATGTGGCCTACGATATTTATTGGCCCAATGAACGCAAGTAAGCCTAGCACAATTATTTTAGGGTGTAAAGCAAAAAAAAAATGTAATAAGCAGGGTAACTACTTACTTTTCTCGGAGAGTAATAAGTAAAGTAATTCATTACTTTTATTAAGTAATGTAAGTAATGTGTAATTTATTACTTTTTTGGAATAACGACCCCAACAATGGTGTTACACCTTTTTATTCCAAAGATTACTACCCAGTTGTCATTAGCCAAAAATATTCTTGAATTGTTTCTGTTTATAGCTATCATGTTAGTTAGTTAGTGAAAACAGTTATTCTGTTTAGCTGTAATGATTGCTATGACTGTTTTTGTAGTTATCTTCCTTGGGCTGAAGGTGGCTTAATACAAACCAGCCAAGGAGCTTCAATAGTTAAGAGGCTGTGGTTAAAAAGTTTTGAAAGAGGAGATTTTATCAGAAGTGTCATGTTTTACCAGAGGTTTTACTGAGGTGTTTTTACATGTTTTACTGTGTTGTTTTGAAATGAACTGCCTGTGGAGCTTTTATTTCTTTTCTTTTTTTTTTTTTAACACTTTTTACAGAAATGCTTTCATATAATTGCATTTATGTATTATTTTCTGTTTGGTTTCTGCTTATATTATACATTAACCAGTTTTGGAAAATTTTCAAATTCTATAATACAAATTATTGTCAGTGTTGTTACTAGTAGTATGCTGTATGTACATTTTTATTGGTATGCTTAGTCTCAGCTCTCATTTCACATTAAATCTGTAATCACAGACTTTCTGGCTGTGGACTCGTATGGACTCACTGTGAAGTCCTGACCTCAGCTCTGAAGTCCAACCCCTCCCATCTGAGGGAGCTGGACCTGAGTTACAACAACCTGCAGGATTCAGGACTGAAGCTGCTCTCTGCTGGACTGGAGAGTCCACACAGTAGACTGGAGACTCTCAAGTCAGACAGCATATTTAATTATGTGCTGACATGAATGTTATATGAATATTGTGGTGAGACAATATTAGGACAGTGCAGTAGTGTAAGTGCATTAGTCCAGCTGTTTGTTATTGAGCATACAAATGGCTTGGGGGAAGAAGCTGTCCTTAAATCTTGACCTCGTTCGTACGCTGCAGTACCGTTTGCCAGATTGCAGCAGTGAGAACAGTGTGTGTGCAGGATGGGATGAATCCTTGATGATGTTTTGTTGCCTTGCTCAGGCAACAACTGTGGTAGACGTCCTCAGTGGGTGGAAAATCAGAGTTTGTAAGTTGCACAAGCAGATTTGACAATTTTTTGTATAGCCTTGCGGTCTTTTGCTGTAGCTTGTCCATACCAAACTGTAATGCAACCCCTTAAGATGCTTTCAACAGTGCACCGATAGAAGTTAGTGAGAATGGTGTTGTGCAGTCCGAATGTCCTCAGCCTCAGGTATCATCTGTAAATGTAACGATGTAGTTGCTGTTGTGTTTATACGGAGCCCAGGAGGTGAAATGTGTTTTCTATGTCTTTTTTAACTCGTGGGAATGAGATCTATCTTGTGGCCACAATTTACTAACATGTGGGAACAAGATCCTTATGTTTGGGACTGAGAAGCAGTCGCTGCAGCTACAGGTCAACATACTATAGCGCTGTGCGTCGTTCCCACGAGTTAGTAAGCTGTGGCCACAAGATAGATCTTGTTCCCATGAGATAGTAAACACCATTTCACCTCCATATGTTTAGCTATACAATCATGGGTAAACAAATAATAAAGCCATGGACATAACACATAACCCTGAGGCAAGCCAGTATTGAGAATGAGTGTAGACTGTATTCTTCCTATAACTCTAAATCTAGAGGGGTTGCCTTGCTGTTTCATAAAAGAATTGACCTGCATATACATTCAGTTATGAAAGATAACTCAGGCAGGATGGTAATAGTACAGTGTGTCATATCTAAGGCTCCAAAACTTGCTACAAATCAGCACAAACATATGGACAGTGTATCATTGGTGGATATTATAACTTGATCTTGGACACTCTTCTTGATAAGTCAAGCAAGACTAGGTTGACACTAACCCCAGCTGCTACTGTTTTAAAGGAGGGTATGAAAGAACTAGGTCTGATTGATATATGGAAAGTCATGAACCCAACTGAGAGAGAATACTCCCATTACTCACATGTGCACAATACCTATTCCAGGATAGATCTTTTCATATTATCTCATTCTCTCAGATCCAAAGTGCTTAAATGTTATTGTGTTAAGACACTTCACTATATCTGTACCAGCTAGATGGAAAGTCAGGCCCTACCTATTGAACGCTTTTGACTTCAGCCAGTTTATACAACAATAAATAACCTTATTTTTATAAAGTAATATTCATTCTGCCTCATTCTCAGCCATGTGGGAGTCTCTGCTTGCTTATCTTAGAGGGCAAAGTATCTCTTATTGTGCCTCATGAAATTAAGAGAATAGGAGGATCCTTGATAAATTAGAAGAAGTAATTAATACCCTTGAAAATAGACATGCAGAAACTAAAAACGAAGACGAAGTGTTAAAAAGTATTATGAGACAAAAAGAGACTTGAATATAACAACTTGATGACTAATAAAGTGGAAGCAGACATAGCCAGGACTAAATACCACTACTATGATAAAAGGGAAAACACAGGGAAATTACATAGTTGGATGATTAAAAACAGGAAAATAAGAAATCTATTAAAGACCAAGAGCAAGGTGATAAATGACCCCATAGGAATTAACAATTGTTTTGCAAAATATTATCAAGAGCTTTACAAATCTGATGGGAAAATGGATTCTATATTATTTTCAAAATTTTTTGAAAAACTTTATCTCCCGAGGCTCACAGAGGAAATTTGGCAGGAAATATTATGTCTTTACAGTCTGTCAAAGCTTCGGGGCCTGACAGCTTCCCAGCCAAATTTTTGAAAAGGTTTATGCATCAGCTCCTAGCTCCTCTAACAGCAATGCTCAATGACTCCCTTATGACAGGTATATTGCCCAGATCTTTAGAACTGGCATCTATCAATGTTTTTCTGAAACCTGGTAACGTTGAAGCTCCACTACCAGCATTGCATCGCGTTGCCATCAGCGTTGCGCCAACGTTCTCCCTGCTCCAAAGAGCGCGTGGACTTTTGAATTCCTTTAAAATGTCCTTCAACTCTGTTCACAACAATTGACAGTATACTATCTAAATTTCTATGGTCTTATAAACATGTACAAATTAAATTGTCGAAATTGAAAGCCCCTATTGAAAAGATAGGAATTAATTTTCCAGATTTCAAACTATATTATACAGTATCTCAACTTTGCAGTGTATGGCTTTGGTCCCACTCAGATGGCCTTAGTCCATCATGGTTGGCTATTGAACAACACATGGTGGACCCAGTGCCTCTGAAACATCTGTTATATATTGGATCTCAGAAAGACTTCAACATATCACCAAAAATCTGATTATTGCTCATATATCTATTGTTGGTTATTGCCATAAATTTAAGGGATTAAATCCCAAGATCAGCCCCAGTGCTCCATTATGGGACAACCCCACCCTACCACGTGACTTCCTTGATGGAATACTTTATATGTGGAAGGAAAGAGGCATTCACACACACTGTTGGAGATGGAGTGAATTTTCCTAAGATAGACAATAGCAGTAATGGGAAATATCCTCTCACCTAAGAGTATAATTAGAAAAATGTACTCCTTGATAAATAAGCACTTGAATCATGACTATTTAGCATACAAAGAGAAATGGGAAAAGGTGTGTTCCCCACTGCTTTTAAGCAAGCTCGGGTTACCCTAACCCTAACCCTACCGCTGCTAAAGAAACCTACACTCAACCCATCTCAGGTTGAAAATTACAGGCCGGTTTCACTCCTCACCTTCCTTTCCAAGATACTTGAGTGCACAGTCTTTAATAAAGTCTCTGAATTCCTTTCTGAGAATAACCTGTATCATCCTAACCTGTCTGGCTTCAAACGCGGACACTCTACCGAGACTGCGCTCTTGTCTGTAGTGGAAACTCTGCGATCAGCTAGAGCTGCCGGTCAGTCCTCTGTTCTAATGTTGCTCGACCTATCGGCTGCCTTTGACACAGTTAACCACCAAATCCTCCTCTCTACACTCGCTGAGCTTGGCTTCTCAGGATCTGCTCTCCGCTGGTTTGAGTCCGACCTCTCAGGGAGATCCTTTAGAGTGTCTTGGAGAGGGGAAGTGTCTAAATCGCACTGCTTGTCCACAGGGGAACCTCAAGGATCAGTGCTTGGAACCCTTCTATTTTCAATATACACCACCTCACTTGGTGCAGTCATCCGCTCACATGGCTTCTCATACCATTCATATGCTGATGACACCCAGCTCTTCCTATCGTTCCCGCCAGAAGACCCCACAGTCTTGGCACGGATATCGGCACGCCTCGCCGATATCTCGGCATGGATGAAGGAACGCCACCTTCAGCTTAACCTATGAAAGACTGAGCTCCTTGTCATCCCAGCCAGTCCCTCTGTACAACAACAGATCAGTATCCAGCTCAAATCAGCTCATCTCATTCCCGCAAAGTCTGCCAGAAACTTGGGTGTCATGGTTGATGACCAACTAACCTTTAAGGAGCATGTGGCTTCTGTTGCTCGGTCATGTGGATTTGCCCTGTACAACATCAGGAAGACCCTACCTGTCTGAACATGCAGCACAACACCTAGTACGGGCTCTTGTAATATCACGCCTTGACTACTGCAACTCCTTACTGGCAGCGCTCCCGGCATGTACGCTCAAACCTCTGCAGATGATCCAGAACGCGACGGCGCGTCTGGTCTTCAACTAGCCCAAAAGAGCACATGTCACTCCGCTGTTCATATCCCTCCACTGGCTCCCAGTTGCTGCCCGCATCAAGTTCAAGTCCTTGATGCTCGCCTACAAAGCAGCAACCAAAACGGCTCCCACCTACCTGAACTCCCTCATTCAGGTCTACGCTCCCTCCCGCTCACTACGCTCTGCCAGGGAGTGGCATCTGGTGCTGCCACCACAACAAGGCCCTAAGTCTCTAGCCAGACTCTTCTTCTGTGGTTCCTCGGTGGTGGAATGAGTTACCAAACTCCATTCGATCCGCAGAGTCCCTCTCAATGTTTAAGAAAAGGCTAAAGACCCAGCTCTCTCGATGGCGCCACTAGATACAAACAATAACCAACAATAAATAAATACAATAGATCAGCTGTACTGGATGATAAACTGCTGCTGTATTGTGTCTTGTTCTCTCCTTCAGATGCCTGTGAACTCACACTGGACCCAAACACAGCAAACAGAAACCTCTTTCTGTCTGAAGACAACAGAAAGGTTACAGAGCTGAGAGAGCAGCAGCCATATCCTGATCACCCAGAGAGATCTGACTACTGGCCTCAGCTGCTGTGTAGAAATGGTCTGACTGGTCGCTGTTACTGGGAGGCCGAGAGGGAAGGAGAGGTTTTTATAGGAGTGACTTACAGAGGAATCGGAAGGAGAGGAGGTCATAACTGCAGGTTTGGAGGGAATGAAAAGTCCTGGAGTCTGGACTGGTCTGATGTTGGTTACTATGTCTGGTACAATAACAGATCAACACTCACACAAATCACCCGCTCCTCTGTCTCTAACAGAGTAGCAGTGTATCATTGTATTACATTTCACCAAGTTTTATGCTACAGCGGGGCACAAGACAAGGATGTCCACTCTCCCCATCATTATTTGCCATTTTTATGGAACCACTTGCAGCTGCTATTCACCAAAACAATACAATCACAGATATACAAACATCACATTTCATCCGCAAGATCAGATTGTATGCAGATATAGATGTATATGTATTATACTATACTGTATATACCAATAAAATCCAGAAATCTTTAGTCCTGTTTCCAAATTCCAAAAAAACATTCAGGCTACTCAAACTCTGCAGTTTAGTAGTTTAGTAGTCTACAGTGTAGTAACTGCACCCACATCATCATTGTCATCTCACATCTGGAAAGGCCCTGTGCATTTTGTGTGAGCCTCCTCCCTGATAACAGATCAGTATGGTGGGGGAAGACTGTGAGATCGAAAGGAAAGGGCACTGACCTCAACGTAAATTACCTCATTTCCACCCCTAAGAGCTGGTATCAAGGAACAGACCTGGCAAATAACCATAAAACTCCAACACTCAGCCCTGTCTTTGTTAATCCCCAAAGAGACAGAGAGTCTGAGATGAGACACATTGGAATGTGTCCAAAATCAGGAGAAATCTTTGATACAGACTCATGAAACCTTGGGTATCACATTGTGGTGGACTCTAATGTATATGTCTAATTTTATGTGTAACTGTGATGTTTTATATAATAGTTATTTGCATTACTCAATTTCTTTATCTTTACATGGGGCTTAGATAGCCATGTTTGATATTAAAGTGTTCAGGAATTTGTGCTGAGTTTAATAATGTTACAACGGTCAACTATATTGGATAGATCTGGGAACCAAAATTAGGGTTTCATGCATATGTAATGAGCCGTAACACTAGACATGCCAGCCCATGCACACACCCCTCAACTGGTCACAACAAAACCAAACACACACATTTCCAATGCGGATTTCATGCACTTTACGTGGTCGCGACACGTGTGCTAACGGAGTCTGACAACAACTTTGTTCCAAAGTTTGTCTCCAAAGACGGACTCAACTGCATCATCACAAGTCAAGTAAAGCCTGTTTCATCCGAAACAGTGAAGAGAGCCTTGCTGCCTTGCTTGTCTGCCTGACAAATACACACACACACACACACACGCCAGCACGTGTGTCTGTGTGTCCTGCCTGCTACAACCGCTATCAGCTATCCTGCTGAGTTTAACTCTGAAGAATCATCGGAACCTCCAGAGTGGGTCGGCGTTAGCCTTGAGAGACCCACAGCCCTGTCCAGCAGGGATGGACAGGGCATTCTGTCCAACACAGAATCTCTGATTCAGAATCTCTGATTCTGTGTTCCTCAGTCGGATCAGTGGCTCACGGTCTGCAAACCTGGCTGAAGTGAAATTGGTAAATTACTGTTTTATACAACCTTTTAACAATTATACAACTCCTAATCTCATACAACACTTTATCTTATTTCAAAATTAAACAATTCATTTTATCTTTACCTACAACTTCTCCTCACAGCCTGATTGTACTTTGGCCCAGGAGAAACGGCCAGCACAGAGCAGTGTGGCAGGAGACTCAGAACATGAACTGCACAACAGCCAGACAATATCAGGTGTTTTTCTGTCTACCCATTCCTTTTTGTGTTTTTCTTTTTCTTTTTTTTTTTTTACCATGCTGTCATGTGTATGTATTCTTATTTATTTGTGCATTTTTTTTTAAGATCACGGCTATGCCCTACACATCCTGCCATGGGAGAAGAAATTGGATCCTCTCCAAGACCAACTGGTAGGCTAATTTCATTAAGACTACATTTATTGAGGTTGAAACAGATCAATATCACTCAAATGCCTGTTATGTTCAGCTGGAGCCTTGGACTCCATATGGACATGGATTCTTAACATGAATAGCATTGTTTAGACCCAACAAGCCAAATTCAACCTTCACCATAAACTATTTTTATCACTTTAAAGGTTCAAGAAAGTGCTAACATATTTTGATGCTATGGAATTAGAAGACTGCCCAGCTCTGCCCTAGATGCAGTTAGAGGAGCTTCTGTTGGTATGAGGAAATTGCCTGTACAGATCGAGATGTTACCAAGGTGTTAGGGCTTAGTCTAGAAGGTGAAGAAGAAGAATGCTGTAAAGCTGGAGATATACCTGATGATATCTTTTGTGAACCAATCTCATAATAGTGTTGTTTTTGGGCTCGTGTGAATCCTTCTGTCCATTGAGAGGGACATCAGCATTGACCACACAGAAGTCATTTACATTTTCAAAAACATTGACTGTAAATCAGTTGACTGTAAGTCGACAGGAGGATTTTGCTGTGAGTCCAGCCTGACACAGTAAAGTAGAATACATTTTTTGAGACCTTTCCCCCTATTTTTTCTGTTTTCCCCAAATACAAACCCATGGATTTTTTCTAAATAAATGGTAAACAGCATTGTGTTATTATTCCTGATGACAATTTAGTTCAGAATTAGAAATAAAACATTAATGCTAGTATAACAGTTGGTGTCCAAGTTTTTATTTGATTAATCATCACAGTTATTTTAACCTATTCACTGGTGTTTAAGTGATGTATCAGGGTTAACCTGAGAAGGAGGGAAGGTTTGGTTTGTTCATCAAATGGAGTGCAGAGAAACTCCAAAGAAATAATTGTTTTATTAGAGTATATAAAGTCATAGGTGAGGCCGGCTCTATGACTAATAACGACACTAACAAAAAAAAAATGAAAAAGTGCCTTCTCAGAAAGTGTCCATGCCACCGTGTGTGTGTGTGTGTGTGTGTGTGTGTGTAACCATATCAGCATGCACTTATGCCTCCCCAAACCAGGTGGCTTAGGGTTGGTGCGTGTGGAGGAGGTGCCCCTTTTAAATTTTTTGCCCTTGCCCCGTAGAGAGTCTGTGCACGCCACTGTGTTAGCGCTTTGATTATTGAGGTTTGATTAGCTTTGATCTGGGGCGTAATTTCCACTGGGGACGGGGGGGACATGTCCCCCCTCTTTTCAAAATCCCGTTTGTGACAGTCTGTCTGATATACTCCAAAAAAAATTGCCACGGACGAGTAGCGGCCACGGACAGCCTGCCTACGCGGTTCTATAGTACATTTTGGCGTCTATCCAGTGTTGCCAACTTGGCGACTTTGTCGCTAGACGTAGCGACTTTTCAGACCCCCCTGGCGACTTTATTTCTCAAAAGCGACTAGCGACAAATCTGGCGACTTTTTCTGACTATGGGAAGCAATGTTAATGTGTTGAATCCCAAAGCATTTGGCAGTAAATTGGTACGGCTGATGCCGGTTTTCTCTACTTGCTTGTCTAATCCAGAGAGGTCTGACGGTCACAGCGCTTCCCACACAGCGTAGCCCCCCCTCCCTCCGCTGAGAGCAGGGACTGTAGGATAGGGTCCACTTGTAATTGCTACCGGCGTACGCCGAAACTGGCCCGGGTGGGCGGAGTCAGCACTTATATTAAAACGGGCTACGCCGCGGCGTGCATAACAAATGCAGAATTATATATTGATATGCAAATTATCGTATGACATCATCTGGCGACTTCTAGCGACTTTCTGAGCAGCCAATAGCTACTTTCCTTGGAAAAGAGTTGGCAACACTGCTGTGGACGCGGACGTGTTCCACGCATGCGCACTTGAAAAATTGCTCACTGAATGAGGCAAAAGGCCTCATTGTATTTTGAGTGACACTGTGAAAAGGTAGAACCAAAGCCTATCTAATCTCAGGTATAACCAGTACTCATAATAAAGATAACTACACACTAGACTTACATAAAAAAGCTAACACATTCATTGGCAGTGCTCTTATAGTATTGACAGTGTGTGACTTCTAAAAAACTTCTAAAAAAAAAAGTTTCATATTCTTTGATACATTTTGTATATGTTTGTTGTGATTGAAGTTGCAAATGATACATTATCTATCGATAGTGCCACAATAATGTACCATAGATCTGTCAGTCCTATTCTTCAAAATATATATATATATCTATAATTGAATAACTCAACATGTGAAGTTCAGTAAAGTTGTGGGTTAAACAATACAGAAAGTAAGACAGTTTTCTTATGCATATTTAGTACTATTCTGGCAGAATTTAGCATGATGACCAACTTAATTATTTCCCGGATTTTATATTGGTTACCGTAGTCCTTAAATGTATGTAGAAATGCAGGAAATGGGATTCAAATCGCAATTTTTTTTCTGGGGGAGTACCCCCAGACTCCCCGTTTTATTGTGTCCCCCCCACTTCTCAAACCAAAGTTACGCCCTTGGCTTTGATTATTATAGATAAGTAGGATGAACTTGCAGGCCCTTTTCTTGGTAACCTGCCCAGCTCTGCCCTAGATGCAGTTAGAGGAGCTTCTGTTGGTATGAGGAAATTGCCTGTACAGATCAAGATGTTATCAAGGTGTTAGGGCTTAGTCTAGAAGGTGAAGAAGAAGAATGCTGTAAAGCTGGATGTATACCTGATGATATCTTTTGTGAACCAATCTCATAATAGTGTTGTTTTTGGGCTTGTGTGAATCCTCCATTGAGAGGGACATGAAGTTTATTTAAGTTCAAGTTTATTTATTTATATAGCCCTTTATCACAAGCATGTCTCAGAGGGCTTTACAGAGAGTGTGTCTAGCTAGGTCTAACTAAACACAATCAGTGGTAAACAAAATTTTGTAGGACAGCATGATGAAAAACACAAGGTAGGTAGGAGCAGATTTAGCGAGACAAACAATCTACCTATTCTATATAGCCTAACCTACCCGGCACCCCAGCCTTAGACCCTAAATGCACACAAGGAAAAACTCCCAGGAAAAAATTTGGAAGAAACCTTGGGTGGGCTGAGGCAGATAGGGATCCCCCCCCGGGACGGCTTAGCGTGCAATAGGTGCCGGGCAAAACATTGACAGAGTCATGGGCAACAATGATGACAAGAGAAAACAGAGAGAGACAAAAGAAGGGGAGGAGCATGCGGCGGTGGGGGGGGGGCTGAGGCCAGCAGTAAAGGAGCGAGGGCAGCAGCGTCCAGGAGGGAGCAGCGGAAAGGAAGGGCAAGGCAGCACTGACGACGAAGAGCCAGGGCAGCACCCGTCACTGCCAGGTAGAACACTGACCTGGAGTCAGAGAGGAGGAGAGAGAGGAAGCCGCGTACACACACACAACACACCCAGACACACACACACACGTAAAGAAGAAGGGGGGAAACAGCTGCAAACAGTTGCTTAATTGTGACATCAGCATTGACCACACAGAAGTCATTTACATTTTCAAAAACATTGACTGTAAATCAGTTGACTGTAAGTCGACAGGAGGATTTTGCTGTGAGTCCAGCCTGACACAATAAAGTAGAATACATTTTTTGAGACCTTTCCCCCTATTTTTTCTGTTTTCCCCAAATACAAACCCATGGATTTTTTCTAAATAAATGGTAAACAGCATTGTGTTATTATTCCTGATGACAATTTAGTTCAGAATTAGAAATAAAACATGAATGCTAGTATAACAGTTGGTGTCCAAGTTTTTATTTGATTAATCATCACAGTTATTTTAACCTATTCACTGGTGTTTAAGTGATGTATCAGGGTTAACCTGAGAAGGAGGGAGGGTTTGGTTTGTTCATCAAATGGAGTGCAGAGAAACTCCAAAGAAATACATTTGTCTTAATTGTTTTATTAGAGTATATAAAGTCATGTCAGTCAGGCTGCTGGACAGGGCTGTGGGTCTCTCAAGGCTAACGCCGACCCACTCTGGAGGTTCCGATGATTCTTCAGAGTTAAACTCAGCAGGATAGCTGATAGCGGTTGTAGCAGGCAGGACACACAGACACACGTGCTGGCGTGTGTGTGTGTGTGTGTGTATTTGTCAGGCAGACAGGCAAGGCAGCAAGGCTCTCTTCACTGTTTCGGATGAAACAGGCTTTACTTGACTTGTGATGATGATGCAGTTGAGTGTCGCGACCACGTAAAGTGCATGAAATCCGCATTGGAAATGTGTGTGTTTGGTTTTGTTGTGATCAGTTGAGGGGTGTGTGCATGGGCTGGCATGTCTAGTGTTACGGCTCATTACATATGCATGAAACCCTAATTTTGGTTCCCAGATCTATCCAATATAATTGACCGTTGTAACATTAACATTATTAAACTCAGCACAAATTCCTGAACACTTTAATATCAAACATGGCTATCTAAGCCCCATGTAAAGATAAAGCAATTGAATAATGCAAATAACTATTATATAAAACATCACAGTTACACATAAAATTAGACATATACATTAGAGTCCACCACAATGTGATACCCAAGGTTTCATGAGTCTGTATCAAAGATTTCTCCTGATTTTGGACACATTCCAATGTGTCTCATCTCAGACTCTTTGTCTCTTTGGGGATTAACAAAGACAGGGCTGAGTGTTGGAGTTTTATGGTTATTTGCCAGGTCTGTTCCTTGATACCAGCTCTTAGGGGTGGAAATGAGGTAATTTACGTTGAGGTCAGTGCCCTTTCCTTTCGATCTCACAGTCTTCCCCCACCATACTGATCTGTTATCAGGGAGGAGGCTCACACAAAATGCACAGGGCCTTTCCAGAAGTGAGATGACAATGATGATGTGGGTGCAGTTACTACACTGTAGACTACTAAACTACTAAACTGCAGAGTTTGAGTAGCCTGAATGTTTTTTTGGAATTTGGAAACAGGACTAAAGATTTCTGGATTTTATTGGTATATACAGTATAGTATAATACATATACATCTATATCTGCATACAATCTGATCTTGTGGATGAAATGTGATGTTTGTATATCTGTGATTGTATTGTTTTGGTGAATAGCTGCTGCAAGTGGTTCCATAAAAATGGCAAATAATGATGGGGAGAGTGGACATCCTTGTCTTGTGCCCCGCTGTAGCATAAAACTTGGTGAAATGTAATACAATGATACACTGCTACTCTGTTAGAGACAGAGGAGCGGGTGATTTGTGTGAGTGTTGATCTGTTATTGTACCAGACATAGTAACCAACATCAGACCAGTCCAGACTCCAGGACTTTTCATTCCCTCCAAACCTGCAGTTATGACCTCCTCTCCTTCCGATTCCTCTGTAAGTCACTCCTATAAAAACCTCTCCTTCCCTCTCGGCCTCCCAGTAACAGCGACCAGTCAGACCATTTCTACACAGCAGCTGAGGCCAGTAGTCAGATCTCTCTGGGTGATCAGGATATGGCTGCTGCTCTCTCAGCTCTGTAACCTTTCTGTTGTCTTCAGACAGAAAGAGGTTTCTGTTTGCTGTGTTTGGGTCCAGTGTGAGTTCACAGGCATCTGAAGGAGAGAACAAGACACAATACAGCAGCAGTTTATCATCCAGTACAGCTGATCTATTGTATTTATTTATTGTTGGTTATTGTTTGTATCTAGTGGCGCCATCGAGAGAGCTGGGTCTTTAGCCTTTTCTTAAACATTGAGAGGGACTCTGCGGATCGAATGGAGTTTGGTAACTCATTCCACCACCGAGGAACCACAGAAGAAGAGTCTGGCTAGAGACTTAGGGCCTTGTTGCGGTGGCAGCACCAGATGCCACTCCCTGGCAGAGCGTAGTGAGCGGGAGGGAGCGTACACCTGAATGAGGGAGTTCAGGTAGGTGGGAGCCGTTTTGGTTGCTGCTTTGTAGGCGAGCATCAAGGACTTGAACTTGATGCGGGCAGCAACTGGGAGCCAGTGGAGGGATATGAACAGCAGAGTGACGTGCTCTTTTGGGCTAGTTGAAGACCAGACGCGCCGTCACGTTCTGGATCATCTGCAGAGGTTTGAGCGTACATACTGGGAGCGCTGCCAGTAAGGAGTTGCAGTAGTCAAGGCGTGATATTACAAGAGCCTGTACTAGGTGTTGTGCTGCATGTTCAGACAGGTAGGGTCTTCCTGATGTTGTACAGGGCAAATCCACATGACCGAGCAACAGAAGCCACATGCTCCTTAAAGGTTAGTTGGTCATCAACCATGACACCCAAGTTTCTGGCAGACTTTGCGGGAATGAGCTGAGCTGATTCGAGCTGGATACTGATCTGTTGTTGTACAGAGGGACTGGCTGGGATGACAAGGAGCTCAGTCTTTCATAGGTTAAGCTGAAGGTGGCGTTCCTTCATCCATGCCGAGATATCGGCGAGGCATGCCGATATCCGTGCCAAGACTGTGGGGTCTTCTGGCGGGAACGATAGGAAGAGCTGGGTGTCATCAGCATATGAATGGTATGAGAAGCCATGTGAGCGGATGACTGCACCAAGTGAGGTGGTGTATATTGAAAATAGAAGGGTTCCAAGCACTGATCCTTGAGGTTCCCCTGTGGACAAGCAGTGCGATTTAGACACTTCCCCTCTCCAAGACACTCTAAAGGATCTCCCTGAGAGGTCGGACTCAAACCAGCGGAGAGCAGATCCTGAGAAGCCGAGCTCAGCGAGTGTAGAGAGGAGGATTTGGTGGTTAACTGTGTCAAAGGCAGCCGATAGGTCGAGCAACATTAGAACAGAGGACTGACCGGCAGCTCTAGCTGATCGCAGTGTTTCCACTACAGACAAGAGCGCAGTCTCGGTAGAGTGTCCGTGTTTGAAGCCAGACAGGTTAGGATGATACAGGTTATTCTCAGAAAGGAATTCAGAGACTTTATTAAAGACTGTGCACTCAAGTATCTTGGAAAGGAAGGTGAGTGAAACCGGCCTGTAATTTTCAATCTGATCGAATCTTTTTAATATCAGTTGGATTATTTTGTTAAATAATAAATTACATAAAACAATTGTCAAGGATAAACATATTTAGCTGTAACAGAACTAAATGCAACAACTAAAGAGATCCTAAAGTGGTAAACAGTTCAAGTAACAAGACTAGGTAGACCTAGTGCAAGCCGGGCCTCCTCTTGGCTTTCACACCCTATTATAATACTGTTCTGTTCTGCCTGTGACCTGCTCTGTCATTTTCAGCCACATTGACCCTGGAGACATTTTGAGTTTGATACGTGTATGTATATATGATGATATATGTGTATGTATGTATGTATATATGTATGTGTGTGTGTGTGTGTGTGTGTGTGTGTGTATGTATGTATGTATGTATGTATGTATGTGTGTGTGTATGTATGTATACATATATATATATATATATATATATACATAATGATAATATATAATAACAAATATATATATATATATATACACAGTATATATATATCATTATTATTACCATTAATCTTATTATTGTTGTATATATATCATTATATGGCCCATGTGTATGTGTGTATATGTATATATGTGTATATGTATGTGTATATATATATACTGTATGTGTGTGTGTGTATATATATGTGTGTGTATATGTATGTATGTACACTGAACAAAAATATAAACGCAACACTTTTGTTTTTGCTCCCATTTGTCATGAGTTGAAATAAAAGATCTAAGACTTTTTCTATGCACACAAAAGGCTTATTTCTCTCAAATTTTGTTCACAAATGTGTTTAAATCCGTGTTAGTGAGCACTTCTTTGCCAAGATAATCCATCCACCTGACAGGTGTGGCATATCAAGATGCTGATTAAACAGCATGATTATTGCACAGGTGTGCCCTCATGCAGTGCGACACATCTCCTTCACATAGAGTTGATCAGGTTGTTGATTGTGGCCTGTGGAGTGTTGGTGGACAGGTGAGGCATATCAAGATGCTGATTAAACAGCAAGATTATCACCCATTGAGCATGTTTGGGACGCTCTGGATCGGCGTGTACAACAGCGTGTTCCGATTCCTGCCGATATCCAGCAACTTCTCACAGCCATTGGAGGAGCGGACCGACACTCCACAGGCCACAATCAACAACCTGATCAACTCTATGTGAAGGAGATGTGTCGCACTGCATGAGGGCACACCTGTGCAATAATCATGCTGTTTAATCAGCATCTTGATATGCCACACCTGTCAGGTGGATGGATTATCTTGGCAAAGAAGTGCTCACTAACACGGATTTAAACAAATTTGTGAACAACATTTGAGAGAAATAAGCCTTTTGTGTATAGAAAAAGTCTTAGATCTTTTATTTCAACTCATGAAAAATGGGAGCAAAAACAAAAGTGTTGCGTTTATATTTTTGTTCAGTATATTTTGCAACCCGGCGCAAAGACAGCATCTCATGTTGATAGTACATATATATATATATATATATTTAAATGTAATTTACTCAGTTTTGTGTATGCATAGTTGTCTACATACTGCAGATTGCACAGGCACTCTCTTTCTTTCTTCCCCAGTCTCTGCCAGGACTGGTTTTTATCTCTGTTTACTCCTATTTGTTTTAGTCTCTTACCATGTTTTTTAAGAATTTCTTATTGTACCTTCCTATCCTGTAATGTACACGTTGGAAGCTACTGTATACCAGAATTTCTTTCGGGATCAATAAAGTATTTATCTATCTATCTATCCTTATGTCTTGACTGTTACCAAACTATGTTTTTGAGAAAAAGGGCCTCAAAGTTTGCAGTCTATTTTGAGACATTTATTCAAATATATTAGAGATATCATGTCATGGCAAAATTAATTTCGCATATGATATATGATGTGTTTTGTAATTTATTTTGACATATTTGATAAGCAAGTATTTGTAACAAGATACTGTATATTTTGATGTATTCTTGCCCATCTCTGAGTGTATGCAGATGTAAAAGTGTATAAATGAGTGTGTGTGCATATTTGTGTCTACCCAGTAAACATTTTGACATTGAATAGATGATACAACGGCACTGCTCCAACGTTGAAAGCCTGTGTAAATACAGCGGCAAAATTAGAGTTGAGACAACGTTGGCAGTCTTTGTGCTGGTTTACTGGGTTCACATTGACCTTGGCTCAATTGCTGTCAAATGCTTGCCAGGTATGTATGCATCTGCCTGTGTCCAAATTGCTGCTATATGTTAAGTGAACTGGTTGCTATGTGTCTGTGTGTGTTTGTGTGTGTGTTTTTATCTATGTCTGTTGATCTATCCCATAGCTACACTGTAAACCCGAATGCTCAAATTAATTAATTGGATTAAGTAGTGAAAACTTAAAATATGTTAAAAAATTCTACTAACTTAAACATTTTGAGTGCCTGTAGCATTTTCTTACTTTTGAGTTCATTAAACTAATAATTTTCGATTCATTTGAACTATTTTTGCGGATTAAGTAACCAGAATTTACAATTATAGATTCAATTGTACTTAGAATTCTACAGTTTCAACATTAGTGCGTCTGACGTCAGCAACGTCAGTGCGGGTGCGGGAATGTGCCAGAAATGGTGGATCTGCAGCCTCGTGTGCTTCTGTGTTCTTCGTTTCGCCCGGTATCAGCGCTGTTGGATTAATTGTAAGTATTAAACACGAAATTAGATTTTGTTTTAATGATTTGTTGATATTTGGAAGTTGAACGTGCTGAGCTAGTATTCAGGTTAGCCACGTAACGTTAAGCTAGCGGAACTGTAGCCTACCTGAATTGGATACAGTGATGCTAGTTAGCCAAGCAGGCTAGTCAGAGGCTAGCTCCATTGGGACTGGCGCTACACTGCGTGGGCGCCAATCTGTTACACGTGTGAAACATATTGTGTGAAAATATTTGCAATATAGTATAAAATCGGGGCTAACGCTTTACAGCTCACAGGGGAAATGCGTAGAAGAGTAGCGGCCATTTTTCAGACCTTAATATGAAAACAGTTGGGAGAAGCCAGACAAAAGTGAGATTTTATACTTAATTGCAAGTATATTCAAAATATGTTTTACTCGTCTAAAAGAAAAGGGTTCAAGGCTTTCAGAAATCTTATCATATTGGCAAATTTTGGTCTGGAAACGTTGCCTACATTAAGGGTTAATGGCGCAAAGATTTTGTCCGGGTGATTTTTAATGGAAGGCGGGACTGGCGCCCACACAGTGTCAGGAGTTTAACAGAAATGCCTGCATTGTTTGCATTACTTGCACGTACAGTTAAAGATGTGGTTGTGGAAACTGTTTATGTCAAACCTGCAATGGTGCATAGCAGAATGTAATTTATGACACTGTGTTCATAATCCAGGGAAACCAATCAGTGTTTGAGTTGCAGTGCTGAGTGAACAGCCAACATCACACCTTCACCATGTGTCATTAGGTAAGTTAAATGAGTTGGTTAAACTAAAGAGAAGTTATATTAATTCAAAATAAAGTTGGCATTACAGGTTTTAGCAAATACTTTCATGGATATTGGACCAATTTTGAAATTCTCACACCGGCCCAAGCCTACATTCTGTATAGTTTCACCAAATTTGACTAATGTTGAACTGACTAATTGATGTCACTGTACTGTCCTTTTCCTCTTTATTTAAATGTAGGTGTATGCAGAGTTCCAGCGGATCACAAACCAGAACCTGCCCAACACATTCTATGCTGAGCTTGATCGCCACACTCGTTTGATGACCTTATTCAGACAGAAGGCATCCAAAACTGGGAAGACAGCAGATGCTTTGGCTGAAATTTTTAAAATCCATGATGAACAGGTGAAGAGATTACACATTTCACATGTTAAATCTGTGTAATATTGGTGTTATTTTTAATGATTCAAGTGAGCTTTTGAATTACACAATTAGTCCTCTCTATGTCTTTGCCATTTCTCTGATTGCCCCAGATAAGTCGGCAGGTTATTTGTGGATTTATGTCCAGATATCAATGTGGTGGCCAATTGCTTGGGACTCTTTGGCATCAGGTTTGATTAGTTAATTGATTAGTTATTTACACGTCTGTTGTAATCTTCATAGGAGTTACATGATATCCACACAAGGCGTACCACTGTTCTACATGCCCTTCCTGTGTATCTTCGTGAGGAAATCTCTGGATTTTTCAGAGCATGCATGGTAAGTCCCTTTGAAGAATTATCAGGCCCATTACCTTCTCTTTTGTGCCCATGGTGTTTTAGATGAAGTGGATGTGATTAATGTGATCTCTCTTTCATTCTTTCAGGATGATACTGATGAGCCAGAGATTGGGGATGCACCAGTGGCCCTCCTTACAGTCGTCAGCGACAGTGCCATGAGTCCAGTTCACTACCATCCTGTGAGAATCTCCGTCGTCCTAGAAAGTGATGTCGTGGTCAACCTCCCCAGACTTGCCGATGCCTTCCTGGTAATGTTTGGCCTGATCTATGCACTACATCTCAGCTATCCCAAAGGACTGACCAACACTTTTGAATTCACTCAGAAAATTTTACTTGGTATGGAAGGTGGTAAACTGTCACCCAGGCTGCAGACTCCCAAGAATGACTTGATGATACATGTGTAGTAGGGATGGCAAGATCTGCGTATCTCATGTTACGATTCGATACGTGATGTGGGGTTCACGATGCGATACAAGACATTCTGAGACACAAATCTTTCCACGATGGCACCAGCTCGCTAGAATGTAAACCAAAAAAAATGTCATTACAAAGTGCAAACAATGTCATTTGGATGGAGAGTTTGTGAAATTTTAATGGGCAAGCCGGGGCAATTTTCATTACTACAGCAGAATAAAATGTAGCTAATATCACATTTTTGTATTGTGATATATTGAATTTTGATGTATTGTCCCATCCATTCCATGTGTAGAAATTGGTCTGAAAAGCGGAAAAAAGGCTATTTTATGGTTGGACATGTACCCTCTAATTCAAAGTTATTTACTTACTACTACGATTTTCAACCAGGTGTCCCAAAGTACACACTGTGCCTTTGGACTTGTTAATGTAACAGTTTTACCTTTTAACATTTCTTGTTATATGTAGAGTTGTACGAGGAGTTTGTAAGCTATTCATGACATTTATGAAGGTTTGTTTACAAAGTTGCTGCACTAGGTTATCAACCCGATGGCCCAGATGTACACACTGTGCCTTTATACTTGTTAATGTAATAATTAGACATTTTAACAGTTTTAGTGAAGAGTGAGAGAATTACATGCAAAGTTTATAAGCTATTGGTGACATTTATGTAATTTTGTTCTTAAAAGTTGCTGCCCTACTGCCCTGAACAGGTTTTCAGCCAGATGGCCTATATATATATATATATATATATATATATATATATATATATATATATATATATATATATATATATATATATATATATATTTTTTTTTTTTTGTGTATATTTTTTAGATAAATATAGTTTATATATTTCTCTGTTTTTTCTTTTTTATAGTTATTTATTTGTCTTTCAAATATTTATTTCACTGTGTGTGTTAAAAGGGAGAGGGTGGCACGAAAAGTTTACTCTTGGAACAATTTTTGAGTTCTCTGCACTTTGAATATGGTGTATATGTATATTTTTTAAGTTAGTGGTACTCATTGTAATTAAGGCAATCAGTTGCCACAATTTTTTTAAGTTTAAGGTAAATGATTTTAAGTTTCAAGAAGTCAATGTTTTTGAGTTGTGAGTATGCAAAAGATTTAAAAAGAGACTAATAAATATTGAGTTTATTGAACATGAAACGCTCAGTTTGTGTACTTAAAATTATTCAGTTATGTTAACTTATTGTATTGAGAGAGATGAATGAATATTCTAAGTTGCATTAACTGAAAATATTTGAGTTGACTTAATCAGTAATTTGATTTAACGCTAATCAAATGGTACATGTAACACTAACTCCAAATATTTAAGCTCTGAAAACGTGTGACTTTTGAGTTCATAAACTTAAAAAATCTAAGGCAATCAGTTGCCTTAATTTTTTTGAGTTCTGCTAACTTATTTGGGTTTACAGTGTACGTGGGTCGGAGGAGGCTTCGTTGTTGGACTGACTGAGACAGTGTACTCCCCCTCTATGGGACTAACTTGGGCAGTCACTCTCTTATTAGGAGACGCTGCATCTTTTGCTGTAGGTAAGACTTAACTCAACTTAGCTCATTTCAGAAAAGTGTAAAAGGCTTGAAAAAGTTCTGAAGTTCAGAATCTGGAAGAATAGCTGGAGACACTCATTTGTACAGTGGTGTCGTGGTCATCAGGACACAAAGCCGGGCCTCGTTTCCCAAAACCATCTGAAGGCTAAGACAATCGTAGTATCCATCTTACGAAGCCTCTTTAGTTTGTGAGGTGTTTCCGAAAAGCATCTTAACTTAAGACGCTCTTAAAGGGATCGTAGATAACGACTGCCTCTGACTGGTCCTAGAACGCTAAGTGCGTCTCGAGAAGGAAAGAAAACACTCCACCGTCTCACCTGCAGGACTCACTGCAGCTTTTTAACTGGAGAGTTTATGGTTTATTAGGCTGTTTTTATATTATTTACTGTTATCTAATTTATTTTCATCTTATATAATTTATTTCTTTATTAGGCTTTTATTTCTTTATTAGTGGCGTCTGGAGTGGTGAGCTTTTGGAGAAGGGACAGGGAGTGGGAAAAAATATGTTCAAAAGACTGTTCAATGGCTCGTTGACATGCACTGAAACCGGTCATGCAGGCTATTGTATGTCTGCCATGGTGGCCACGCCTGCACCGAAATGTTGTGCAACAACTGAACAGTGTGTAATTAAAAAAATAAAGCTGTCTTGATCAAAGATCAAAATTATGATATGAATCATCACTCCTAAATCTGAGGCTAGTTATTAATTTTTGCTCAAGGCAGAGGTGGGGACTCGAGTAGTGCCGTTAAGTCCTAGTCTTTTTTTTTTTTTTTTTGATAGCAGGGCACCACCATGTCTTCTGATGCCAACTGCAAACCTGTTTGAAGCTCGTCTTCTGGAGCATCCTCCTCCTTTTCATAAATCCCTGTGTGATGCATTCAGTTGCTCAATCAGCTTGTGAGGAAGCCAGTCAACTAACACTCGGTCCACCATGGCTCTCAACATCCCAGGAGTGATAGCGATGGTGATTTTCTACTTGCTGGTCCTCGGTATCGGCATCTGGGCTTCCTTCAAGTCCAAAAGGGAACAGAGGAAGAATGAGGCCGACACGATGGAGATGACCCTGCTGGCAAACCGAAGCATCAGCTGGGTGGTGGGGATCTTCACCACCATAGGTGAGTTTACAGCTGACTACACTAGAGGTGGAAATTATATTAAAAAGCATTGTTTAAAAATACAAAAAACACTCTTCAAGGTTGCAAATTGCAAAAATGATAAAAATAGGGTAGAGATTACAAATGTGAAAAACAAAGTAGTTGGATTGCTCAGAAACATGGAATGTGTGTTACTTTATCAGAGTTGGAAAATGTTTTGCATTTAATTTCAGTGTTTATTTTGCAAACGAACATAAGTGTCGCTCTGTGAAGATCCTCTGGCTGGAAAAACTCTTGGGGCGGCTTAAAAAGACTATTAACATATATGACAGATTTATATACCCTCAGTGGCCACTTTATTAGGTACACATTAGTTAAAAATTAAAATGTAACTGACGGTTGATTTACGGTCCTTTGTAAACGCTGGGATTTGAACCCCGCTGGCATCTAAGGCAAATGTATACGCCCATCCGCCACCCCGACTTCGACACCCTTACTGTCCACCGTGCCACTTCAATGTGGTACTTCCTGTTTATAGTTGTGTCTCCTTCACGTAACCATTTTTGCTGGGAATACGTAATTTTAACACTTTACATACCACCAACACATAATTTGCTGTCGTGTTCATTTCACGCTTTTCTATGAGATCAGGTTGATGTTGTTTAGCAGCCCACTTGGAAGTCCCATGTCGGACCTTCCCACCAGCACATGAAAGCACAGTGTTAAATTTCACAGTCTGACTGGTTTGACGCCCCCCACCCAGATCAGCACTGTTCAATAACTTATTGAAACAAACTCAACTACCTGCCTATAAGGTAAAAACCTATGCTAATATTATGATATTACTGCAAGTAGTATTTCAAGTATTGTACATTGACTGAAACCAAATGAGCATGACATTAGACAAAGGTGAAACGAGTAGACAAATCGGTCCCTGCTGGTCATGGAGGATCTAGCTAGCATGTTTTTCTACATCATCTGGCTAGCTAGCATGTTTAGCCACATCTGGCTAGCTATGTTTAGCCACATCTGGCTAGCTATGTTTAGCCACATCAGCTGGCTAGGTAGCATGTTTAGCCACATCTGGCTAGCTACCATGTTTATCCACATCATCTGGCTAACAGTATCTTTAGCCACATCATCTGGCTACCTAGCATGTTTTGCCACTCAGTAAACTGGAGACGAAGCACATCATAATAGGACCAGTTATTTTTTCCAATATAGATGTATCAAGTTAAAAGTTTAAAAGTCACTTCTAACAAAACCACAATCATAGACAGGTAGGCAATTAGCTAGTTAATTAGCAACATGATCTCATCAAAAGTCGTGAAATGAGCAGAAACTCTGAAACACAGATTTACGTGCTGCGGACACGAGTTATGTGAAAATGACATTCCTCGACCACAAATTAAATTCTGTGCCAATAACATGAATTGGACACGGCATTTTCAGCTAAAGGTTGGCTACGTTTGCCTAAACGTTACGTTTAGGCAAAACATCTTTGGTTAGGATTAAGGTTATGGTTAGGCAACTAAAACAACTTGGTTAAGGTTTAGGAAAGGCTTTGTCATGGCTAAATAATTTCGCATAACCATTTCCTGCTGGGAAAATGGAATTTTAACACTTTACGTGCCACCAACACATCATTTGGTGTTAAGTCGTGTTCATTTCACGTATTTGCGTGCGATCAGGTTGTTAATTAACTAAAGGTAGCCAACTTTGTCAATACTAATCATTAGTGCCATCACCTGTTCCTACACCAACATGATCTCACACAAATACGTGAACTGAACATGAACTCTAAAACGGCGATTTACGTGCTGTGGACACGTATTATGGGAAAATAACGTTTCTCCACCACGAACTGAATTACGTTCCCCCGCAACGAATTGAAATACGTTCCTCCACCACAAATTTTAATACGTTCTTCCGCCTCAAATTCAATTACATCCCAAAGGCTGGTTAATGGTTAAGTTTAGGCAAGTAAAACGACTTTGGTTTAGTTAAGGCAAGTAAAACAAGTTTGCTTAAGGTTATGGTTAAATTTAGGCAAGTAAAACAACTTGGTTAAGGTTTGGGTTAAGGTTATGGTTAGGCAACTAAAACAACTTTGTTAAGGTTAGGGAAATGGTTTGGTCATGGTTAAATAAGAAAAAATGAAAATGTGAAACACAGCTTAAATCACCTCTGTTGCCGGCATCGAAGGAAAATGCATACGCCTGTCCATCACCCCGACCTCCATGCCCTTACTGGCCACCATGCTGCTTCAATGTCACACTACTTCCTGTTTATAGTCGTGTCTCCTTCACGTAACCATTTCGTGCTGGGAAAACGTAAATTTAACACTTTACGTTCCACCAACACCTAATTTGCTGTTAACAAGTCGTGTTCATTTCACGGTTTTCTGTGAGTTCAGGTTGTCCTACACCATTGGTTTGCTCCTTAGGCTACACTTCACCTAAGCTACCAAGTGCCCATACTGAACAGATGATATGATGGCACTGCCCCAACGCTGAAAGCCCGTGTAAATACAGTGGCAAAATTAAAGTTAATTGAAGACGACATCCGTAGTCATATATAGATGGTACCTGCGTCAAGCTGTTTTACCATGAATTTTTCATCATATTATATTGTTAAAATGTTGTGCTTGTTTACTGGGTTCACGTTGAACTTGGCCACCTGTTGCTATCACTCTCCTGTCAAATGCTTGCCAGGTATGTATGCATCTGCCTGTGTCAAAATTGCTGCTATCTGTTAAGTGAACCGGTTGCTCTGTGTGTGTGTGTGTGTGGGTGTGTGTGTGTGTGTCTGTTGATCTATCCCATAGCTACGTGGGTCGGAGGAGGCTTCATTGCTGGAATCGCTGAGACAGTGTACTCCCCCTCTATGGGACTAACTTGGGCAGTCACTCTCTTATTAGGAGACGCTGCATCTTTTGCTGTAGGTAAGACATAACTCAACTTAGCTCAACTCAAAAACAGAAAAGTGCAAAAGGCTTGAAAAACTTCTAAATCTGGAGACAGTGGTGTCATGGTCATCAGGACACAAACCAGGTCCTCGTTTCCCAAAAGCATCTTAAGGCTTAGACGATCGTAGTATCCATCTCACGAAGCCTCTTTACGTGACCGGTCTATCCCGTCCCCCCAAGTCAACAGGCCGGAGTCCAAGAATTGGTGGATGGCTGTAGTTTATTACCAATCTGAAATAATGAGGCAACATATAAGAGCAATGATCAGTCTCTATCTCTCTGGATAAATCAGCTCTCCGGAAGTATATTCATTCAAATTCCACAAGGCAAATTAACCCTGAATGTATTTTACAACTTTTATGAGCAATTTATCTATACACACAACTTATCCACAGCAAGTATTCAAAGCGCAGCTGCAGATGAGTCGAATATCCTCGCGATATCAGCAGCACTGCAATTACATCTCATGACCAGCAGATGTCGTTGTCCCCACATTTACAAGAATTGAATTACACTACATACACCCCCCTTAAATTCTGCTAAATTGGGGCAACATAACCAAAAACAAAACCCACAAAAGACTCAAGTGAAGGACAGAAAAAAAAAATACCTCTATGTGCGTAGAATGGAACTGACAGTGGATGCAGAATCATCCATAACCTGATAACCTGACAAATAAGCCTATTAGAAGGTTTACTGACCCTACCAACTTGTGACCTGGCTGAAGTGGGATGTGTGCAAACTGCAGTTTCTGGGGCAGCCCCGGTTGTGAGGGAAGGTTCAGCAATACCAGAAGGCGCAGAGAGGGAGAGAGTCATTTTCAGTCACAGAGGAATGAACCACAGCACTGTCTCTGTGTATGTCCACACATTGGGGGCACCAACAGTCCCATCGTCCTGAAGAGGAGTATTCTCAACTGTATCAGGCAAGTTGACAGGTAAACCCCCAGACTTGTCTTCCGTAACTGCATCGGGAAACAAATCATCCCTCTCATAGTCATTGTTCAAAGTGTCATCAGTCTGAGTCATGAGCCAATGCAATGTCTGTACATCACAGTCCTGTACCCCATCAGTTGACATGGCTGCACCACGTTCACTCCCACGACACCTCACTGCACTCTGAGCAAGCGGAACCTCATCCCCCCTTATCCTCCAGAGAAAGGAAACTAACAGGTAGCAGGAGATTCCTATGAACTATCCTTTCCTTAGCTGAGAGTGGGTCCCTAATCCTGTACACATTGATTCCAGACCTCATGGACATCACTTCATAAGGAGTAGATTCCCATTTATCCACAACCTTTTTCTTCCCTCTTTCTCTCTGGTTGGCAACAAGCACCAACAGCCAAGGGAGAACCTTTCACCTTACGGTTGTAGATGTCAGCATGACATGCTTGGTCGTTCATACTATGCTGCTGTGCAATCTGAGCAGCGTCACTGAAGTCACGTTTCAGTTGAGACACAAACTCCAATTGACAACATTGTCATTGGGAAGGGCATGCTGGAACATGACATCAATAGGGAGCCGAGGAATCCTCCCAAACATGAGATAAAACATGCTCGTTGTCTCATGGGCTGTGCAATTGTAACAGAAGGTCAATGTCTGCAACATGCGCGGCCACCTAGCTTTACTCTGAGGAGGCGGAGCTCTTATCATATTTCCCAGGGTTCTGTTAAACCTCTCTGCAATCCCGTTACCCATAGGATGATACAGGGTTGTGTGCGACTTCCGTACTCCAGCCATCTCCAAGAGTTCTTTAATCAGCCAACTTTCAAAATTGGCCACCTGATCAGAGTGAATTCACTTTGGAAACCCATAAATGCAGAAGTCATTCCACAAGCGAAGAGCAACTTGCTTTGCAGACTGATTTTTGCAAGGAAACGCATGTGCCATCTTAGAGAAATGATCCGTAACGACTAAAACATCTACAGATCTCTTATCACTCTGCTCGGCAGTCCAGAAATCAATGCAAACCAATTCCATTGGTTCAGAAGAGTGAATGCTTTCAAGTGGAGCACGAGCATCCGGCTCTGTTGTCTTTCCTACAATGCAGCCATGGCAGTTCCTCACATGGTTCACAATGTCACCCTCCATCTCATTCCAGAAGAACCTTTGTCTTGCTAGGGAGAGGGTGCGAGAGCGACCCTGATGGCCCGCCATTTCGTGAAGGCCATGAAGAACTTGCTGCTTCAGGGAATCAGGAACAATGAACTGAAATAGTGATATTGATTGTGAGTCAATATATCAGCAGTACTGCAGTAGTGTGTCATCAGACAAAACAGTCATCTATAGAGATGATAGAACTGATAATTTGTTCCACGAACCTGCTCATGTCGAACATGGTCCCACACTTAAGACAATGATAGATAGTGGTTCAATGGCATGTACCATAAGTGAAGCAGCTGAAGCCAACGTTTTGGAACACATAGCTGATTTGAAAAGACACTCGGCTGATGTCATTATTATTGGCTCTGGTGGAAATGTGGTAACCCAAGTGATTGACTCTGTTTACTTTAAGTAAGAGGGTTATTGTCCATCTAGGCAGCAAAGTAGTGACCTTTCAGCCAGTTACTGAACTTATCACAGACAGCCAACTTTAAGGCAAGAACTTCTAGCCGATGAGCTGGATAGTTAATTTGAGATCGGGAGAGAGTCCTGTTTGCAAAGGCCACAGGCCTAGCGAGGACCAGTCAGAAGGTGAGAGCGTGGCATGTCATCTTCTTTTTAGGCTTCCAGCCCCTTCTTGCTATTTTTTTGTGTTTGGCTCAGCTGTGAGCTTGAAGAGAGGTTTGGCCTTGGCAGAGCAGCCCTCTATGAAATGTTGGTAATAGAGAACCATTCCCAAGAAGGACCTGATTTTCCATCTTAGCACATGGTGTTCTTCCATTAGGCTCCATGAGATCAGGTTCTTGGACATTGTTTATGGCATACACTTTATCTGGGTCTGTCTGTACTCCATTCTCACATATGAAAAAGAAAAGAAAAAAAAGAAGAATTTGACAGAGTGCTACAGGAAATGGCACTTTTTCACACGAACAAGACACTCTTTCAGTTCATTGTTCCTGACTATCATCACTATCATCGTTGATGGGAGGCTCTGTCTCTCGATCTGTATGGCCCTCCCCCATGCACAGATCATTCAGTTTCCCTGCTGTTTAGAAGTAGAGGTCCTCTTCCTCTCTGGGCAGTTGTGTCTGGCATGATCCAGTGAGTGACACTGAAAACACAGCTTGTGCTCCCGGCAGTGAGAGAGCAGTGTGAGAGGGATCTTTACATACAGAGCACGGTGATTCATTCAAACCTTCAATCATGGGTGGTTTATTAGCAAGCCGTTTCCCTGAGTCAAACTACCCTACTCTTAAATCAGCAAAAACACACCCACATCTCATTACACATTCATTGCTACCTAAGAATTAGATGGTGTTGGTTTAGCTACCTAACTCCAACTCCATCTTGGTTCCAAAGCCCCCTTTGTTCAAACTGCACGGTCACGGCTGCCATTTTGAACTCTCGCGAGACGTCCCACTCATGTGGTCACGTCCGCCATCTCTCTCTCTCTCTCTCTCTCTCTCTCTCTCTCTCTCTCTCTCTCTCTCTCTCTCTCTCTCTCTCTCTCTCTCTCTCTCTCTCTCTCTCTCTCTCTCTGCAGGTGAGTTTTGTTCATCTTCCACCTGAATGCGCGCTGCGATGACGTCAGTTACCACGACACAAATGCGACGATTGGTCCAAATCACAAGTGGTCTGTTGATTTGGCCATTTCGTGCGGAAAAGTTGCGGCAATTTTGCAAAACTGCAAGCTCTCGCAAATATTGCGGAGATTTCTTGAATTTGCGTTAATTACTGCGATCGCAAAATCGCAATTTCCTGGAGGGACTGCTTAACATTTGCACAAACTGCTGAATCAAAAGCAACCCAGTTTGGGTAATTTCCAACCAAACAGCTGGGTAACTATTGGACAGAACACACGCTGGGTTAATCTAACACAGCAAGATGGGTTGTTCGTGTAACCCAGCAAGATGGGTTGATCATTCAATCCAAATGTTGGTTCATATTAACTAGAATGCTGGGTTAATTCTCATAAATAGGTTATTATTTCCTTACAGTAAAATCTGTATAAACGTTATTTCAATAGACTACACATGTCTATGTTTATGTCTTCTAAACTAATTACTTGGATGTGCAGGCCTACTTCACAATACATTCAAGTTTGGTAATGCAAATCATACAAACATGCAATAATAACCACATTTTTAAATACAATGTTGGAAAAACTTTAGAAAAATAATCCTAATCATCAATTGCAATAATTTGCACTAATTTATTGTTAAACTTTAAACTAAATATCAATTTTTAAAAGTTTTCAATTCCACAGCAGAGGCACTATTAAACTGGAATCAATACAAATATCAACAGTAACATTATATCAAGCCCATAAAAAGTCCAGAACATAATGGCCTTGACACTTCAGCCTGTACTCCACCATGTTAGTTCTAACCTATGATGGAGAGAAAGGAGTACAGAAAGAAAAATAAGGTAGGACGATAAAGTAAAGATGAAGTCAAAAACCAAGGAGTTAGCAGTCTGCTTTCCCAGTTTTATATAACACTCAAAATGTGACAACATCGTGCTCCAATAGCCACCAAAGCCTCCACTGTTCACTGCTGTCCTTGTAGAAACAATGCTGACAGCTCACTGTACTTTTCCACATCAGGGATTAACTTTATATCTTCCATCTTCTTCATTTCTCCCTTTCTTCACAAACTCCCTCATATCAAAGCAGTCTCTCTCTGTAGTAGTCTCTACCTAGTTCAACATGAATCGCCAGTAGTTCAAACTGACCTGGGACAGAAGTGGAAACCTTTACAGTGACATTTAAATAAAATCAAAAATGCAAGAGACCAATCCCTTTACATGCTTTAAAATCGTTCGGAGAAAAAGAGGTCAATGTCAGGTTCACAACGGTAATGGAAGGGGCTGACGTAATGTGAAAAAGGTTCTGAGGATTAACACCACCAGTTTTCTGAGTAGAGTGTCTAGGCCTAATAAGTGAAGAAATCCTCTGAAGAGACTTGCAGGGATTTGGGAGCACCAGGCCGACAGGGGGAGCTAGTGAGTGTAGGTTTAGTGCAGGCTGTGGTGGTGAGGAAGAAACACAATTAGTGACCGGTGTTTTGCCTGGACCATGATCTGGACATGCAGAGGTAGCAGAGGTAGATAGTCAAATTCTGGGGGCGTTAAAAACAGTAGAAAATATATTATCTGTTAAAATGCGCGCGCCCAGACCGCTGGGGTGGATTCCATCATTCCTAAAAAAGGATGGGCGATTCCAGAAGAGGTTAAAATTGTCAATAAAAACCATATTGTGAGCCATACAGACCAATTGCAGCCAGGTGGAGGCTAAGAGTTCGGCTAAAACGACCAATGCCTCGACCAAAAGAGGGGATTGGACCAGAAATGAAGACCCGTTTTCCACAACCTGTAAGTGTCAAACAGATGGATAAAATCACGTTTCAATATTTCTGATGTTTGGCTTGAGATATCGTTGCAACTAACATGGACAATCACATTACGGGCATGGGGGTATTTGACCAGAAGGCTAGGTAGCTTTTCTAAAATGTCTAAAATCTTCACACCTGGAAAGCAGTGAGACTCTACTGACTTTTTCTTGACGTTTCTAATAATGGAATCACTGATAATCAGTGTGGAGGGGGGAGGCGGCAGTAGGCTTCGGCCCTGTAAAGCGGGAGGAAGAGATGAGGGGATTCACACACAAAGACAAGACTAGGGAGAAACAGGGAGATCAGGAGGCGAGGTAGGCAGACTCATGACACAAACAGAGGGAACAGAAACGCAGCTAGTGTAGCTGAGCTATTAAGGCCCTGACACACCAGGCCGACGGTCGGCCGTCGGCCAATGTCGGGCCGTCGGTAAGCGTCGGTGTCCCTAGTTTTTGCGGTGTGTCCCGCACCGTCGGCACTAGTCGGACCCTGTCGGCGGCTTTTCGGCCGATTGAGCGTGTTAAATCGGCGTCGGAGCCCGTCGGTGAGAGAGATCACTCTGATTGGTAGTTCGTGTTTTGCCTCTGGATGATTGGACTGATAAATTCCTTCAACATGTGGAACTGAACAGGAAAGAGCCGAGCGAAATTTTTAAAATCGGAGGTTTCATTTATCTCCAGCTCTCGACGCAGGTTCGGGAAAGCCCCTTGAGCCTGTCGCTGGAGTAACGTTATTCATGCTTTCACCCATTTAGTGCGGTTTCTCCGTATTTTTCGCCTCCACCTCTTCCTTTCTTCTTCCACAACCAAAGGACCAAGGGCTGACAACGCCAGTGCCATTTGCAACTTCTTATCAGACATAAGGTATGGAGAGTTATTTCCCCTCACGCAGGCGCAGAACGTACGTGCTAGTTGGCCGTCGGCTGTAGTCTTTGCGGTGTGTTCAAGTGCAACTTTTTGGACCAGACGCAGGCGAGGTGAGGCGACGCAACAGTCGGCCTTCGTCGCCGCTGGTTCTTTGACGTCGGTTTGGGGTGTCAGGGCCTTTAGAGTAGTGCTTGATTGTAAGCAGTGGACTGATCTAGTCTGAATGGGGTGTCGGTGTCGTGGGGGGGTCTACAAAATTCAAACAATCCAATGTTAGATCCCGCCCACTGGGTTTGATTTTGACAGATTTAATTATTTCATAGTGCACACCCAAGCATGAAATAAATAAATATTTAAAGCCCCTATGTGTAGGATTTAAAAATTGTTGATTTTGGCGACGAATACACCCCCCCCCCCCCCCCCCCACGGAGAGACCGCATTCCCACCTGGACAAGCGCTGGTTACAACAACCTCACGTCAGGTCTCCATAAAGCCAGCTGACCAGGCTTTCACCCCAAGCAAGCCCAAAAGGCCAGGGACATTTCCCCTTTCCAGGTCTGCTAAAATCAACAACGCCGGTTCTCCTGATCAACTGATGGCTGACAAGCGATCAGCTAGTCCAGCATGACTAACTAACAATTGGGCACCAGACACTCACCACTGGCAATAAACAACTGCCATAAAACATGTGACTCGGACATGCACACTCTGCGTGACCATGGGAAGAAACTACAGACTACAAACTATAAATTGAAATATAACATTCTTAACTTCTTTTCCATAGAGGAACATGATTATTTTATGTTGTCTTACTCTGTGGATGTGATAGTCAGCATCTTGCCCTAGTTGTAAGCTCATGAAGTTATAATTTATTAAGTTAATGAACAAAACACTGTTACTTCACCAATCTTGACCAAAAATGACTAAAAGTAATAAAAGTGTCAATCTTTAAAATGTTCTGTAGCTCCTTCCAAGTACGTGGGGCATTAAATCAAAAAGCAGTTTTCCCAAGTTCCGTATTTACACGTGGAATTTTAAATAAAAGCCGGTCATTGGAGCGTGTATGGCGGGACGTTGATTACTGAATGATTACTTCTGTCGACCGCAGAAACAATATCGTTCCATACCAAGGTAATTGCAGAGATGGTGCTGTGCTTAGACCTGAAACCAGATTGGGAAGGGCTCAAAATTTAATTAACAGAGAGATATGTCTTGAGTTGATTGTTTACTAATGATTCCAGGATTTTTGCTAGACAGGAGAGTTTGGAAATAATCTATAATTATTATGGTCTATAATTATTCAGATCACTCTTTTCGCCTCCGTTGTGCAGAGGGATGATGTGAGCTTTCTTCCAAACTCTAGGGACTACTCCAGTGGAAATGGAAAGATTAAAAATATGGGTTAAAAGCTCAGTTATCAGTGGAGCAGAGAGCCGAAGGAAGAAAGGATCTAAGCCATCCTCTCCTGTTGATTTCCTAGGGTCAACAGAACTAGAAAGGTGCATTTTCTGGAGAAAATGCGTGTGATTGCTGAAAGTGCAAACTGGGCCTGTCACAGCCCATAATAACAAATATCTAGAATATGTTTGTGTACATCCGTGTCTGTGTGTGTGAAAGTAAAGACAGATGAACCTAAAAACACTGGTGCAGTTTAGTGTGGGTACAGCTCACCCTTTCAGTTGGTTGTATGTGACTGGTCTATCACTCTCCTCTTTCCCTCTTTCTTATCCTATGGCTGTATCTATTTCACATATTTCTGTCTGTCTCCACTTGTTGACTCTGTCTCATCTGCTTCACTCTGTCCCTGTTGTTCAGTTGCTGTCTCGCTCTCCTGATAAAACAGGAGGTAACATCAACTGACTGCATCTACATACTGGCACTGATACTGGTCCTATATATGTACCAGTAGCTGTGTGTGTGTGTGTGTGTGTGTGTGTGTGTGTGTGTGTGTGTGTGTTTTTGAACATGACTGACTAGTTTTCAGCTCTGTTAGACTCAATTACTGTGTACAGTCTGTACAGCACTACTGTCGAACAAACGTCCGTAACTCAAAAACTATGCATTGTATTGCACTTATATATTTACATTGGGAGTGAGAGGAGGAGTAGCTGAAGGTTTTGATGTATGTGTATGTAGTGTGTATGTAGTGACTGACTGTGGATCATCTGTTCAAACTGAAGCGGCTGAAGCAAAGTATAATATGTGTGTCTTCTGTGAAGGAGCTGTAATGAGTGTCGAAGTGACAATAATGTTAGAAATGTACTAAAATTTCATACAAAAGTAAGAAAATATGTAGGAAGGCTTATGTGTAAAAGGTGGAGGAGTATGAATATTATGAAGAGTAGGAAGGCTAACAAACTATGGTGACCCATTTAAAGTTTGAATGGAGTTTCTAGCTTAAAGTATGAAAGAGTAGTTAGAGTTCAAACAGGGCATGGTTTGAACAGTCCTCCCATAGACTTACATTGTAAAAACAGGTAATAAAAAGTTGAATAGTTAAAAAAGTCAAATACAAGTTATAATGTCCTAAACAAGCTAAACAGTTTGAAGTTTGAATGAAGTTTCTAGCTGCAGGACTGGCTGAACATTTTGATGTGTAATATATGCATGTAGTGTTGAAATTGTGGAAATTGTGACAGTTTAAATATGTGTAAACAGAAAAAATCTGCAAATCCCATCACTTAGGTATTTACAGTCTGTGTGACAGGAGAAGTAGCGGAATATTTTGATGTGTAATATGTTTATATAGTCTTAAAACTGTGGGAACTACTACAGTTTAAATACTGCATGTGCAAAAAGAAAAAGGTGTTTAAAATAGGCAAAAATACTGTAAAGCACTAGTGTTGAACCAACATTCCTAACTCAAAAACTACAAATGCTATCACTTAGATATTTACATTGTGAGTGACAGAAGAAATAGCTGAACAGTTTGATGTAAAATATATGTATGTAGTGTGAAAATTGTGGGAATAGTGACAGTTTAAAAATGTGTATAGAGACAAAGCTGGTGAAAGAGGCAAAACTGCTGTAAAACACAGTATAGCACTAGTGTTGAACAAACGTCCATTTCTCAAAAAGTACAAATCCTATCACTTAGATATTTGCATTGTGAGAGACAGAAGTAACTGAACAGTTTGATGTGTAAGAGCCCCGCTGCTGCACAGAGCGCTGTTTGCTTGTTTATTCAAAGTTTATTAATATTGAACGTGTCGCGTGTCCCGTCCGACACTGCAGGTCCCTGGGTCCGCAGCAATACACCCGCCAAGTGTGAAGTAGATCGGACGAACGGTTCTCGAGATATGCGAAGGACACACATACAGACAGAGATTCCTTGCTTTATAGTATGATGATTGTGACAGTTTAAAAAATGTGTATATTCAGTGAAAAGCACAGCCTCTAAAGTCTGTAGAGTGCCTAGAGCAGGGGTCGGTAACCTTAGGCACGCGTGCCACCATTGGCACGTGGTAGCTTAACCAATGGCACGCTAGCAATAAGTGTGCAAGAGAGTTTTTTGGAAATGTTGAAGTGCCCTCTCATCCGCATGCCAAATTACCTCTTTCACAGCTATTGGCAGTTGCGCGGCCTGTTATTTACGGTAGTTTGATTGATTTTTTTCCCCACCCGCATTCTGCGAAGACCCGCCCTACTCTGCCTCTGATTGGCTAGTACTCGTTGCCTTCTTGGCAGAATGCGGGTGTGAAAAAAAATAACGCTGCCGGAGCGGGCTTGGTAGACGATGCAGTAGAGCCGGCCCGGATGGTGTTGAAAGCACTGGAGAAGTCAAAAAACATGACCCTCACAGTGCTCGCCGGTTTGTCCAGGTGGGCGTAGGCGCGGTTAAGCAGGTAAATGATGGCATCCTCAACTCCAAGTCGGGGCTGGTAGGCGAACTGGAGGGGGTCCAAGAGTGGCTTGACCATGGGTCGGAGCTGCACCAGGACAAGTCTCTCCAGGGTCTTCATGATGTGGGAGGTCAAAGCCACCGGTCTGTAGTCCTTGGAGCCACTGGGACGCGGCGTCTTTGGCACAGGAATGAGGCAGGATGTCTTCCACAGCACGGGGACCCTTTGAAGACTCAGGCTCATGTTGGAGACATGGTGAAGCACTCCACATAGCTGGGGGGCGCAGGCTTTGAGCACCCTGGGGCTGACACCATCAGGGCCTGCAGCCTTGCTTGAGTGGAGTCTAAAGGCCCTGACACATCAAACCGACGTCAAAGAACCAGCGGTGACGAAGGCCGACTGTTGCGTCGCCTCACGTCGCCTGCGTCTGGTCCAAAAAGTTGCACTTGAACACACCGCAAAAACTACAGCCGACAGCCAACTAGCACGTACGGGAAATAACTCTCCATACCTTATGTCTGATAAGAAGTTGCAAATGGCACTGGCGTTGTCAGCCCTTGGTCTTTTGATTGTGGAAGAAGAAAGGAAGAGGCGGAGGCGAAAAATAAGGAGAAACCGCACTAAATGGGTGAAATCATGAATAACGTTACTCCAGCGACAGGCTCAAGGGGCTTTCCCCAACCTGTGTCGAGAGCTGGAGATAAATGAAACCTCCGATTTTAAAATTTTCGCTCGGCTCTTTCCTGTTCAGTTCCACACGTTGAAGGAATTTATCAGTCCAATCATCCAGAGGCAAAACACGAACTACCAATCAGAGTGATCTCTCTCACCGACGGCTCCGACGCCGATTCAACATGCTCAATCGGCCGAAAAGACGCCGACAGGGTCCGACTAGTGCCGACGGTGCGGGACACACCGCAAAAACTAGGGACACCGACGCTTACCAGGGCCTCGTGTCAGGGCATTAAAACAGCAAGCCAGTCTTGGAGCTTAACCTTCTTACATGGTCAGCTGTGAAGCACACAGTAGAGGTTACAGCTAGGGGAGGGGGAGGGGTGGAGTCGTCAGGTTGGAGAGGGCAGTCAGTCTGGGAGCCAGAGGGGGGGAGTAGGACCCTCACTGGAGGATGTGGGGCTGTAGGAAGGGGAAGGGGGGGGGCGGTGGAGTAGATGGTGGTTGGAGGCAGACAACAGATGAGTCAAGGGGGGGATGGGCAGCGGCCATCGTGTCAAATCTATTGAAGAACAGATTTAGTTCATTGGCCCTGTCCAAGCCGCCCTCAGCCCCTCTGCTGCCAGTCGGCCTGAAACCATTGATGGTCTTCATGCCGCTCCAGACCTCTCTCATGTTGTTCTGCTGGAGTTTCCGCTCCAGCTTCCTCCTGTACTTCTCTTTAGCCTCCCTGATCTTCACTTTCAGGTCCCCTTGGATTGTCCTCACCTCCTCCCTATTGCCAGCTCTAAAAGCCCTCTTCTTTGTATTGAGGATGGCCTTGATGTCCTTGGTAACCCATGGCTTGTTATTTGAATAACAATGGACAGTCTTTGCTGGGACAGTGCAGTCCACACAGAAGTTAATGTAGTCTGTTATGCACTCCGTAAGCCCATCAATGTCCTCTCCATGCGGCTCACAGAGTGCCTGCCAGTCTGTCACCAGCCCTGAAGTGTCTCATAGGCCTCCTGAATGTCTTGAATGTACTGTACATACCTATCTCGCCACATCTAACTGTCTTTGTTTTATTATTAAGGCGGTCTTCTGTTTGCCAAGCCGATGAGAGACAGAAAATATGTGACCATGCTGGATCCTTTCCACATCAAGTATGGAAAAGTACCAACAGCTGTTCTGTCACTGGCTTCAATTCTACTCGATGTTCTCTGGTTGAGTACAACACTTATTGGCTTAGGTACAGTATGTGAGCACTTTTCTCTACAGATCCACACACATCCAGTTTCAATATTCACACATTTCTCAGTTTAAAGAAGATTTAACAAAAATGTTGCAATACACACTGCAATAAATATGTATATTTTGTATTGCAGTGCACAATATACATATTTACAGCAAAGCAGTCGATACACAAAAGTTATGGGAAGGAAAACCTGATCAAGAGTTGTGTTTGGACCATGGACTTGAAACCATTCCTTCCCTAACTCTTCCTGACAGGCAGGGAGTTTGTTATGAAGGATTTGGGCTTTAATACCAAAAGCCCCTCCACCTGTTGATTAGCGTAATCAGATATACAATTACAATTTCAATTACAATTTCCCATTTGGCAGACACTTTTATCCAAAGCGATATAGAATCCCTTTACTTGACAAGTACAATAATTATACACAGGGATGAAACCGCTAGAAAGATTTGTCTCAGAAATAAACATAATTCTGCACAGTCAGACTTTGTTGTCATTGAACTTTTATTTATTACATCGTATCGTGGTTGTATTGAATCCTGAACCCCGTATCACATATCAAATCATATCAAGAGATAAGCAGATCTTCCCATCACTACTAGCTAACATTGCTCAATATATTGACATAACAGCTGTTGAATGGGGAACAGGATTTTACGTTGGGCAAAGAAAATTTAATGAGTGTCCATACCTTTTGGCTAGCTGGACCACTGGAACGCACAGAGGTTGCAGTTACAACCTACCATCTGGGAATTTCAGACTTCTGACTTTGAATGGAACACAACATTAGCTTTGCCTCTACTATGTCACCACATTAGCTAGCTAATCAGTGTCTACACTGGACCAAGTTCTAATGGAGCTAATACTAATACAGTGACATGAGAGCTTACAGGCACACAGACCAAAGGTTCCTCTATTTCAGTGCAAGGGAACGGTGCAGGATACACAATACACAGTTTAATAGTTTTGTGGGGTTTTGAGCTGTGGAAATGATTAGAAGCCTAGCATTTAGGGATGGGATGATCTACTTATCTCACGATACGATTTGATACGTGATATGGGGTTCAGGATTCAATACAACCACGATACGATGTAATCGTAATCTAGCAATGCCATCGGCTCGCTAGAATGTAAACAATTTAAAAATGTCATTACAAAAAGTGGATAAATAATATAATTTGGATGAGACCTTGCGAAATTCTGATGGGCAAGACGTCTCATTCGTGATTACTTTTTTTTTTTGTATTGCGATATATTGAATTTCGATATATATCGTCCCATCCCTACTAGCATTGCTGGAGTGTAAGGCACAAGCTGGCACACGTGGTTTATGTATTATAGGTGCAGCACACATTTGTGTATTATAGGTGCAACCATGAGTGTGATTCTGGACTTGTCGTTCTCTGTGAGCATCTGGATCTCTGCTGCAGTGGCCATCACCTACACACTGCTGGGCGGTCTCTACTCTGTGGCGTACACAGACATCATACAGCTCATTCTCATCTTTGTCAGCTTGGTGAGTTTGCTATATTTTTAGCTCTCATAGAGAGTTCCTCATGTCAGCTTTCATAGTTTTGCAACAATAGTCTTACCAGAGTTGGGCAACTTACTCGGAAAATATAATCAATTACTCTTTAATTGTTATTTATTTAAAAAATAATATACTAAATTACTAAAAATAGTAATAAATATTGCCGCAAGCGGCAATGGGCGGCGTCCAAGCACAATATGGTAATTTGTCCAGAAATTAGAAACCTAAGACATTATGATTAGTTACAAGCGCATGGCTTGAAAAGCTGATGCATTTTAGATATCTTTCTTGGTCTAATGTCCAAGAATGTCTTTTGCCACTGAATCTGCTTGAACAGAGGAGGCAATGAAAAAGCTTTGCAATTAAATTGAACTGGTTTTGTCAAAATGGTAACCAGCAATACTATTCTCTGCTAACTGATTTAAAACTATCTACTGCAAACATAGGGTGACACAGAATACTTTCTAAATCCCAAATTCCTCACTGTGAGAAACCGGTGTCACACACAAAGTTTGAACTCTTTTAAATCTTTTGCATCGCAGACCTACTCATTAACCATTAGGCTACTGAGTCAACTGAATGACAGCAGAGGGAGCACAAAAAAATAGGGCCAAGTTATGAGACTGTCCAACCTATATTTCAAGCCTTAGAGTATTTTAACTGTATTAGTGCACTCCATTAATCAATTTAAACACGGCTTTACAGATATGATCTTGAGAGTCCAGACATCATGTGTCTTTAGTTTGACAAAGATTGATCAAACTATCTTGAACATATCACATTGTCAAGTTATCAAACTATTTGCAGCTGCACATTTCAATCTACCATACGCTCAGTTTTCAAGATATCATTACAATTTTTTGTTTCTTTATTAAAGTGAAGTATTAGTAAAGTAACTGTTAATTTTATTTCTTTTTATTTATGTCCTTATCATTTCTTGTTTACCTGCCAGTCTTGACCTTGCCCCCACCATGTTCCAACCCTAACATTTTGATGATCAGGACTGGACTTATTAGCATTTTTTTTTTTTTTTTAAAAGGAGCATGCAACAACTGAATAAAATTTGATTACATTTTTAAAATGGTGTTTATCATGTTCCTTGTCTGTTTGCAGTGGATTTGCGCCCCCTTTGCCCTGACGAACCCGTTCTCCTCCCCCATCACCCAGACGGCCCTGAACCAAACCTTCCAGGCTCCCTGGATCGGTAAACTGGAGGCAAACGAAGCCTGGAGGTGGATCGATAGTTTCTTACATTTGGTAAGAGGGGATTGTCACATTGCCTGTTAATTTCACCGCAATGGGACAAAGACACGGTACGCGAATAAGCGCCCAATATCTGCAAATCGCTAGCCTCCTATGTGCACGGGTATAAATTTGTCTGCTTCTCCAAAAGGAGAGAAGCGAAGTTCGCTTTCAGTGAGCGGTGGTTACGTAAATACTCCCGCTGTCACTGTGCGTCGCGTGCGCCAGGTGTCCCGCTGTCATAACTACACATATGAAATAACAGAAATAAAAATAAACCCAACATGGATCGCTGTCGACCAAATTAACAAACTCACGTCCCTTGTCATACTCCAGTACAGACAGAAAATGATCTATGTGCGTTCATCTGATATTGATGTCAAGAGGATAATGGAGAATTTCACCATTTAATGAGAGATCTAAAAGCTGTTTCGGCTACATTCAAATGCTGCTTTCGAACGAGCCCAGAGCTATTCAACTACATTTTGACCACGGGGGGCCCGAAAATTCAGAAAACACATACCAACATGAGTGGTGAGAAGAATGTTGACAAATTCAATGTTACTGCAAAGAAAAGTCACTTGAGGAAAAGTGCTGGTCTATAATGTTAATATATTTATGATACATTTTATATATGGAAAAAAAGATACAATTGAATCAGGTTGAAATTGAAATAGAACACCTTTATTGAAATATTTACATCCACTTTAGTTTCTTTTTGGCCAAATCATTACTACAGAATGGAAAATAATAGTGTTGTCACTTTTCAGTTTGAGTTTGAATAACACTACCTTCTATTTTTGTAAATATTGCCTATGGTGAGAAAACTCACTGGATTAGGTTTTAATTTTATTTGAGAACTAAGCTCATCCAATGAAAATAAATGCTATGGAGTTGATTATGTTAAAATCTGGATGAAGAATTTATTTTATTTTAGGGTAAATCAATCTGCCCTCCACTGACTCAGATCATAGGGTAGCAGCAAACTTAGAAATGCTGCTTCACTACCTCCCAATTTCCCTGCTTCAAATTGTTCTTTATAAATTAGAATAGAATAAAATAGAATAGAATACTACTTTATTAATCCCCATGGGGAAATTAATCTTCTGCATTTAACCCATCCAAACACCCCATACACAAACACACAGCCGTAAGCTGGAGAGGCCTGAGGGCACGATGGCAGGAGCTTGCTAATTGGGTCCAGAACCTCAATTCTGTGACCATTCTCCGGCTAAGATGTTTTGATGATTGATTTGACTTCTATGGACCTTTTATAAAAAATTTAGCCCCCAGGTCCCTCCCAAAAATCCCGGGATTTTTTGCCAAATCCAAGATGGCCGCTGGCGCCAACTTGAAAAATTAACTTCTGAACCAGAGCACCTAGAATCATGTATGAAGACACTTTTTCGTGTAAGTCGATTTCGAATTCCGATTCTGACATCAGTTTGACGTTATGACATCATTTTGACCCAGAAATCCAAGATGGCCGCCATCCAGTAGCGTGAAAACGTAACTTTTGAACGGGAAGGTAAGATGTGGTGTTTGGGGTTTGCCATTTTTACAGTATGTAAGGAAGGAGAATAACAATGGTAAACTATAGCTATTATAATTACGAATCCATGCCAACCAAACATGTATGGTTTAGTAATGGAAAGGTATGGTTGTGCTGAATCCAGCAATATCACATGTGTAAATGCGATAGGCAATCAAGGCTATCTCCGCACCGCGAGAGCTGCCGTCGTGCCACAGGGCTCTTCGCCACCTCGTCATACACCGACGACTTACCCTTGCCGTAGAAGCCTGAGTTGGCATCACAGCCTGTAATACAGTGTAGCTGCACAATACAGTCTGCCATCTCCTCAGTCACCAGGCCACGGCAGAAGACTGTCTCCTGCTTTCTCTTGATACAGAGCATACCGGGCAGCTGCTGCGAGATGACCGCTGCCACGACATAGGCATCGGTATCAGCTGTATCAATGACAACAGGGCCACTGCAGCCTGACTCGCGCAGAACTGCGTAAGCAGAGAAGAGGATGGTGTCAGCCTCAGACTGATCAAAGCTGTAGTTCTGCATCGGTTGCTGGGTTGACAAGTTAGTGCAGTGGGAGCCGACAGAGTCGACAATCTCTGCATCTACATTCTGTGCAAGGTCGGTCAGGTAGCTGCATATTAGTTTTTGCAGCCGCCCCTTGTGGCTGACGCTACACAGCAGCGTTTTGAACGCTCTGGCAGAGGGGAAGGGGTCGCCCAATTTCATGTAGGTGTTGGGGACATGTGCCTTACCCTGTACCCGCAGGTCTCGCTCGTCATCTTTAGTCGAGTATGCTGCGTCGTACGGGTCGTTCACACAGATGATACGGTCAGCATCACCATGGCGGGCAAGGATGATAGATGACACCTTGTCTACGTAGTCCGACCACTTGTATGGGGTGCCATCTTGTGTCTGCCGATCTTCTGCTGATGGAGTTGCCATCCTCCAGATCATGCCCATGTCGACGAGAGCGATGTAGTGTTCTTGCAGATCTACAGATTGGAGAGAGAGCTTCTGGATGAGCTTGCTCCTCTGTAAAGTTTCACTTTTGTTTTCATACCGGCAGACTCTGTGGACTGAGTTCAATGCTGCTAGTCTGCTGTGTGTACATCTCCAAATTACAGACATGACATGATGTGACATCAGAGATCGATTTAGATCCATTTCTATACACTGACCAACTTGATTTTCTGCCTCTGTATGGGAAACACTGTATCTCACAGTCAAAAACGCCCTCTAGAGGCCATCTGACGAAGCGCATCATCTCACTAAGCGTTACCTGACTGACTGACTGACCTGAATTTGCCTCGTGACGCCCTTGTCTGCGCCATGGAGAAAAGGGAAATATTCATAAAGCCTCTTAAAAAAGTAGGGTACTGTGAACAGTTTTATTTTTGATATAAGGAGGATCACCAAGGATTAGATATTAGAATAGATCAAATATCCTATTTTGAAACAGGCCCAGTGTTCCAAACATAATATTCTACAAGCAGAAATCATACGATTTATTTTCAATTGTATCACTTTGGCAGAATTACAGTGAGGAAAAATAAGTTGATGAATCTAGTGAGCTCAGTGTTTCCCCTAGAATTTTTTTCAGGCCTGGTGGTATGCACCGAATAAACCCTAAACAGAGGCGTGCGGGATGGCATATTGGCGCGGTCGGCTTCGGTCAGATGGCGCAGCAGGTGGTCTGCAATTTATATTTGCGTTAAAATTTTTGTTCGCTTGGTATATTCAAGACTTAAAACAAAGTGATCACAAGGAGAGGATAACTTAATAAGCTGCATTTATTGCATAAAAATAAGCTGTGTAACCTATGACCTTTGCAAAACATTAGCATTATGACCTTTGCAAACATTAACATTATGTCTTCCATCTTCTTAATTTCTCCCTTTCTTCACAAACTCCCTCATATCAAAGCTGTCACGTTTGTCTGTTTTCTGATCAAGAGTCGTGACTTGTGATCAGGCAATAATTAGGAAAGCCTAGGGAACCTAGATCTCTCTCTCTCTCTCTCTCTCTCTCTCTCTCTCTCAATAATGATGTAGGCCTAAATAAATTAAATAAACAAACCTAAACATGTATCCTTGTTTACTTTTGTGGTAATTCAATAACAGACGCAATTTTCAAAAGGCAAGTGATAACTCAAAACCAGAGAGATCATCATCCTACAATGTGTTGCATTTAAAACTTGCATTAGTACAGATGGATTCATCAACAACAACAGTGAAGACCCTGGTAAGTTGATAATTTAATATATAATATATTTGTGCTTCTGTGGTGATATAATGGAGATATGACCATCTATAGTGTTTTCTATGGTGTTTTCCTGGGAAATGCGCGCCGCGGCACGCAGAGAAAATAGACGCCGAAACTGGCGCTCCAGATCGCGAGCCGGCCGCGGAGCTCCCCGCCGCGGCACGGCCGGTCTGAACGGTCACATCGGTTAACATGGGCGCCGAAAGGAAACTGGCTGCGCTTCCCGCCGCTTCGCGGCGTTTCGGCATGCGGTCTGAACCCGGTGTTTAGGACACGGTGTGATAGCAGTGGCACTCGCATGGCATCAAGAGTTTCCCAGGCAACGACACAGAGGTTGACTCACGTTTCGGAACAGCGCCGCACAGAGGCTCCCAAACGCAAATGATTATTGATTTCCGAATGAATGGATATTTGGCGTTGTTTTTGGCATTAAAAAAAAAAATTTGGGGCCTGGCAGGGGAGCCCGCCAGGCCTGTACAATTACAGGGGAAACACTGGAGCTATACACTATATCACAAGTGCATGCATCACATTGCTCATATCACAGTTTGTACTGGTTTTCTGGATGCTGTTACCGGGGACCTCCGTGTAGGGTCCCCCCAGTAACATCTGGCCATTTCTAGCATTGCCTGTGGGAATAAGAAAAATACACCACCGAAGAACAAAATGTTTCTGTTTTTTAATAGTGTTAAAATGTTTTATAGTGGTTTACAATTATGTTTTTGAGGAGAGAATCATCTATGTTTCTGAAATACTGACTTGAATGAATGAATGAAAAGTAAATTTTTGAAAATGTTGATTGTTCCGAAATGGATATGAAGATTTTTGGAATTAACCCATTAAAATGCGATGAATGTGATTAGTTCTCTTGACTTGACTTTTACATATTGAGGAGAGTAAATTAATAAAATAGAACTATTTTTCTTTCAAGTCACTCGGTAACCTGGGCTATCAGGGCTTCCACCAGAGGACTTTGTCTGCGTCTTCCTCCACCACAGCCAAGACCACATGCCTGGTTGCTGCCGTCAGTATCTTCCTATTTGGAATTCCTCCTATACTGATTGGGGCAGTGGCTGCATCCACAGGTATTTTCTACCAGATGTGTGACCAAGCCAACTTTGCTCGCGTCCCATGTCTTGAAGCACAAGTCTCAAGTCAAGTACCAAGTCTGAATGTAGATTACCATTAAGTCAAGTGTAACCTATATATTTAGAATAGTAGTAAGGGGGTATATGGCTTATGGGGCTATAGTGGACCAGTCTAGGTTTGTATCCAAGAGAGGTGGATGGTGAAATGACAAGACAGCACACACAAATTTATATTTTAAAATGCCGACGTGTATTGGAAAACAGTAATGATTAAATAAATAAATAGATATGTAAATAAACAAATAAATATATGATTAAAGAGTAAAATAGAATAGGTCGACCAATTATGTAGAGTAGATAACCATAAGCAATGGCAATAGCATCAAAATGGAGTTTAGACTATTTGGTAGCACCCACTATCTAATAATAATGGTAAATGTAGGAATTACTTCTATAAATCAATGTGGTGGTACCAGTTTGTTCAATGGCTTACAGCAAACACTCAGACACTTGACACATAAACAATACAGAGACACTGAAAGGCAGTCCCATAACAGTCCCATAACATATAGTCGGGCAATTTAACTTCCACATTACACTTAAGCCAGAGTATCTCCCTCCCCCACTGACTTGGTGCTGCCCAAGCCACTCCTTAAATACAGGGATATATATTTTTTCCCTTTTATTCCAGCCAGCAAGGAACAGGTAATACTCTACACAGGTAAGTTGACATAACTGATTAGAATGCAGTAATTTTTGGGGAAATGGGGTCAGGTGAAAAGGTAGGGGAGAAACCTTTCCACATAAACATAGAGCATTACATGCCATATACAAGTCATTTCTCAAAAGTTAAATATGTAGCCTAAAGCTCATCTGTTCTTTTCAACAGCAGAATTCTCAATGTAACAAAACATAGGCTAAACAAACATTTAACATAACAAATAGGTATTTTCTCAACAATGGAGATTAGTACTAACAGCCTGGTGCTTCATTGGAGACCTGCAGGCAGCCCTTCGCGACTGTGAAGCGATGATTATACTTCCACGTCAAACCACGCCCTGCCATCGGTATGGAGTAGGTCCGGCGTCGCCCGCAGAGGGTCCCGCCGTAGCTTATGTGCACCTCTGCAAAAATGTAACTACACGCAGGGCGACGCACGACGGCAAGAACGGCGATTGGTCTGCTTCGTATTTCCTCCTACCTGTATCTGGTTGCTGTCCGCCGATAGTGAACACAACGGTGCAGATAGAAGAGAGACGAGCTGAGGAGGGCTGCAAATATATTGATTTGAAGGACACTTCATTCCCAAATTAGAAAGACTACCAGATGTCACTGAATTCATAGTGAGACATATCCCAGAAGACGAGCTTCAGAGAATGTAAACACTACTACAACTTCTGTTATTACTTCCGTGTTAACAAAGCACGCTACTGCCGTCTAGTGTTTCGGTGGTGTACTGCACCATCACCGACGCAGAACCATAAATGCTCGGATGCTCCAGCGGCAGTTTGATGGAGAAGTCTAATTTCCCCTTAAGGGTGGGGGCATTTTATGAATCAACAGCTTGATAGTAGCTAATTGACCGTTACGCCTATTAGGCTGTTGAAGCTAATGTTTTCTTTTAGATTTCAGGTAGTAGTGTTGTATGAATATTTAGCATATAAATAAAGCTGTTTCAATGAGTGTTTTTAAGGAGGAAGATGACAACAGTCACTGTGTTCTAACGGTACTTTCCAACGGCTAAACAGGTAGTGGGTGGGAACTAGGGATGTACCCGAATCCGAATACGTTATTCGGGAAAGCACAAATAATGCGATGGAAACAGATATTTCTTCTACCCGAAGTTGCTCGTTATTATTCGGGGGGGGAAAAAAGCCATGATTGACACGTAAATAAAGGACTTGATTTTCCCTTTATCATTTGTAAAACAGAAAATGAAGTAGTAAAAATGAAAAAAGCCCATTTTGGTAGCCGCTGTGTGTCTTTCAGCAAGAGAGAGAGAGAGAGAGAGAGAGAGAGAGAGAGAGAGAGAGAGAGAGAGCAGTGTGTGTGACACAGAGCTTCAGGAGTAAGCGAGGAGCATAAAACATTGTGCTTTTTTCCACGCATGAAAAAAAAAACAACCGAGCCCGACCCGACCCGAGCCCGAATTATTTATTTAAAAACCAAGCCCGACCCAGCCAACACCCGACATGCAGTCTCGGGTCCCGTCGGGTTCGGGTCGGGTTGCAGACCTCTACTAGCGAGACAAAAGCCTGGTGTGGCAGCTGGATTTCTTTCAAACCTCCGCAACCTATAGCCTACATCAAAATGAAGCTTAGCACCTGTAGTTTTTAGCTGTAGCTATGTGTTAATTTCTTTATTTTTAATGTATTTATTGTATTTCAGTCAATATTCATCCGTTTAAGATGTAACATGCTGTATGCATCAGCCATAGGTTTCATGGAATTTAGTTAAAAAAATAAAATAAAATAAAGAGAGATGAAAAACCTACAGTATGAGGATGTGGAAATATATTTCATAATCAATTATATGCCAATATTAATAATCAATTTGATGCTTTGAAGGCACAAAAAATGCATTGCCAATGAATATTAGGTTAGAAAATACAACATTTACCCGATTTAACGTGACTTCCGGTATAAACCACGCCCACGTCCGGTCTTCTATCCAAATACAGATACAGAGACAGATAATTTTGTTGGTTGAACAGATACAGATACTGACGTCTCTGTACACCTCTAGTGGGAACACTGACGGCATTCTAGGATGTGATTGGTTAAAGCTTGTGTGCCAATCTGATGGTTCTGGGGTTCTGATGAGGCACTTACATGACTTAATGTGAATTGGTAAATAGCCTAAAAACACAAAATTTCAGTTAAACACTTGTGGTTTTGACAGGTCTCTGGGAATTAGTGCTGCATTTCCTGTAGCATAATGGCTGTGAATTTTAACTGTAACTTCAGTATGCTGATAAGTTATTTTTTCTCTGTTAGACCTATAACATGGTTGGCAGACAGAGATCAACTGTAACCTGCAGCCACATGCATAAAAGCAGTGGAAAGAGTACCAGACTGAAGTGCTATTACTTTGCTGATATTTTACTTAAGTAGAAGTAAAAGTACTGGTGTGAAAATGTCCTTCAGTAAAAGTAAAAAGTGTGATTTAAAATGTGGTCAGAGTAAAAGTTCCTGAGTTCCTCTTTAGAACAGAGAACGTTGTTAGCTGTGATCTTTTCCATGTGGTTCTAACAGGAGAGAGGTCAGAGTTCAAACTAGATTCTTTTCACTGGAAACATTAGAAATGAGAAAATAAAGTGCAGAAACAAAGTAAAGTCAGATTCCTCTTCTCACTGTGAATGGATCCACAGTTTGTCAGTTTACGTTGATCCAGTTTCTGTTGCTGATGAGACACAAAATCTGTTCTCTGTAATGGATGGGATTTAAATGTAGTACAATACTTCATTAAAAAATGTACTTAGGGAAAAGTTAAAATTACTGATTTAAAAAGTGTACAAAAAAGCGAGTTAAAGTAACATGAGTGAACCCTGCAGATATACAGTATGTTGGTCATTTTGTCCTGTGGGACACTGATTTCAGACTGGAACCTGACTTCCTATGGTTCTCCATCTCCATTTGAACGTGGGGAGGCGGCTCTAGTCCTGCCCATCGTCCTGCAGCACCTCACCCCGTCTTACATCTCCATCTTCGGTATCGGAGCCGTTGCCGCTGCTGTGATGTCGTCGTCTGACTCCGTCATGCTGTCTGCAGCCTCCGTCTTCACCTCCAACGTCTACAAGAACATCCTGAGGACCCAGGTGAGGAAAATCATATTGTTTTCTCAGTCTGCTCCACCAAAAAAAGGACAAGATGCTGTTTTTACATTACATTATTACTTTATGTGGTTTAGCAGAAGCTTTTTTCCACAGCGACTTACAATAAGTGCATGTTTTTCAACAGTAGTCAAACCGACCATATATCACAGTCTTCATGCAGGAGGGAAAAAAGAAGTGGCATGGTGGAGAAAAAGAGAAGAGAGAATAAGAAGAGAAGACAAGAGAGTTGCTGCTTACCTTGTCTTCCTCCTTAAAGTTCCTTTCAGATTCAGAAAAAGCTTTATTGGCAGGAATCAAGTAGTACTGAGTGTTGCCAAAGCGCATTACAATAGTACAGGATAAAATAAGGTACAATATGAATATAGGAAATATACGAATTAAAGATTAAAGTTAAAATACAGGAATTCCTAATCATAGGAACTCTATTCTAAAATTTGTTTGTATGATAAATATGATTATAGGCAATGCTATGGACAATACTCATGGATCCTAGACAGTTTCGTCACCAATCGACCGTGAGATTATAACACAATGAAACATCTCTGACAGCAAGTATCGTTGTTGTCTCCTCCTCCCCAAGACCCACTGGGAGTTTGAGTGAGTTTGGGAGGGAATAGAACGTAGGGATTGCACTTTCACGTATATTTTTCATACATTTTCGTATTTTGGACATTCTAATAGAAAGTGCCATTCTGTTTCTACTTCTTGTAGTTCACAGTACTGACACAGCCTTTTGTCTCTCTTTAGGCCTCAAAGAGGGAGATCCAGTGGGTGATCCGTGTTACGGTGGTGCTGGTGGGCGTGGCCGGCACGTCGCTCACCAGCCTGAAGAACAGCAGCATGACGTTCTGGTTCCTCGGCTCGGAGGTGGCCTACATCTTGATCTTCCCTCAGCTCGTCTGCGTCCTCTTCTTCAGCATCTCCAACGGTTACGGGGCCGTTATGGGCTGGCTGGTGGGAATTTTGTTAAGACTGCTGTCCGGAGAGCCGTTGCTGAAGCTACCGCCCGTCCTCCACTTCCCAGGATGCACTCTTGAGGACGGCGTTTACGTCCAGTACGCTCCAGTTAAGACCATCTGCATGCTGTCTGCTTTAGCTGCCACCTTGCTGTTCTCCTACCTGGCTTCTCTGCTCTTCAGCAAAGACCTGCTTCCTGAGAAGTGGGATGTGTTTAAAGTGAAAGCCCAGCAGTCGCCACAACCACTGACACCAACAGGTGGCGCCAAAGGAGACGATGATAATGAAAGAGACTCTTACCAAGACGCCTCACAGCTAATGATCGACACCAGGTGTTAAAGAACAACCTGTTGTGTTGTGTCTGTTTTCACCTTTTCCTGTCAAAATGAAATAAACAGAACTAGAAAATAAACTGACACTGTAATAAAAACATCGCTGGTCCCAGTATTTGATTCGGTCAGTGTGAACATTGTATCTATTAATAGTTGTCTGGCCACTGGTATTTTCCCTAAACCCATATCTTTATAATTTAATAATGGAGCTTATTCTTTAATAAATTCCAAACACAGCTCTGCTAGCTCAACTAGGTTGTTACTGAAATAGTATCTGTTAAAAAAATTTGTCACACATAGATTAGCAACTGCAGCTGCAAAGCTACCTAACACCGGTTGACTGACTGACTTGAATGTGGAAAAATAACTGGCTTCCTTACACAACAAGTTTATTCCAGTCCCGGTATTCAGTTTGGATTACGGCTGTTTCACGACGCCTGTTCTGAGGATATATCTGTTTTCTCTCTGCAGTTTGGTCAGGACTAAATAAGAATGGTGAATGGAAGGGACTGGGAGGGAAGGGCTGTATACAGAGCTGTTCTGGATGTGATGTTCGCCCTGGTGTGCCGGTCAGAGCACATATGACAAGACCCAAGGATTTAGTTACTGCACTTTACTCAGAACTCCAGTTCAATAAGGCACAGCAATGCACATGGCACTCTTGATTGACAGGTGATCATACGAGCTTTTGCTAAGACGAGATCCCTGTGATGCCTGTCAAAGTGGATAGCCTGTATGTAATGATTATGTTCAGCCAGTGACATGGATATTTACACTGGTGGTGCATACAATAACACATTGATATAGTTTACTTTGTGCAGAGGTGCAAATTAAGCTTTATTCAAGGGTTGTTGTAGTGATATATTTCAGCCACTAGGGGGGGGCCTTGCCCGGCCTGGCCTAGGGGGGGCCACCCCGCAATCTCCGCCTATGCTATATGCAGATGATACAACATTGTATTATTCTGCATTAACTAGTAATGAGTTAAAGTTATGTGTATGAAGGATCATGTGTTTATTATAGTTATGAGTATGAAAAATCATGTGTTTATTATAGTTATGTGTATGAAGGATCATGTGTTTATTATAGTTATGAGTATGAAGGATCATGTGTTTATTATAGTTATGTGTATGAAGGATCATGTGTTTATTCTAGTTATGAGTATGAAGGATCATGTGTTTATTATAGTTATGAGTATGAAGGTGATGCAGCTGAAATTAAAGACTGACTTCACATGCTTTGCTGAAGCTTTATTAAAAGGCACAGAGAAAATCACAACAATCAGCCACCAGTGTGAAATAATCAGTCATCGGTGTAAAAAGAAAGACAGAAAATCCTGTAAATAGAAGAAACTGAATTTTAAAAAATCAGGCACGGTTTGTCATTGTATAGTATAATTCTTATACTATACAATGAATTTTTTGTAGGCTCAGTTATCACATCACAGATTTAGGAAGTGTGTCAACACAAGCAGTAAACACAGCAGGGAATCCACATGTCAGCAGTCCATGGTATTAAAGGGTCCGTGTGTAATTTCTGGTCCAGTGCTGACCTCTATCGTTCAGCGTTGTCATGGCAACAACACTCTGCCCTCCGTAGAGCGAGACCATCTTCAGCATGGTGGGCAGGTTGGACTGCTTGAGGATCAACAACAAAGAACCTTCTGTCAGGTTTTACCCAGTTAGACCATTTTTTTGATGATCAGGATCCTGACATCACCACGATTCCTGTTGTCTTTGGATTTTTGGAACATATTGAAGCTAAGGAGTCGCATAAAAGTGCATAAATGGGCCGGCCTATTAAAATTTGAGCTGTTTCGAGGATTATGTACATGCCGAATTAGCCAGAACACCCTACCGATTAGTAATAAAGTCTCAAATAATGTTTTCCGATGTGTGTTTTTTTGCTGATAAATAAGGCAAAAACAAATTGGCAGATTTTTGAAGGGACCTTGGAGTGGTAGGAGGGCCTTCAACCAGAGATCTCTGCAGCGTACGCCGGCTCTTTGTTTCACTCACTACCATTCAGAACCTCTGCTGATATTTACTAGTCAGATTATACTTCAGGGAAGCAGAAATATTACACATAGACCCTTTAAATATCAAAATCAGTTCTATTCACTCTAACCTACCATCAACGGTAGACTACATGAGAAAAACGAGAAATAGCTGCTGTAGTTGGTTTATGGTTGCTTTTAAATTCATCGATACAAATGATTTTGGATGTGGCCGTTCCAAAGAGTAAAACACATCAAGAACGCTCCTGAGCTGATCTGAGCCGTTCTTCCACTTCTTCCCATGTGACCTGAACACAGCAGAAAGCAGCCAGTACGACCTGACCATTGAGTGAAGTGAAGAAAGGTCCAAGATGGGAGATAAATTGGGTAAAAGAAGAGTTTAAAATTCTTATGAAACATCTATAAAATCTGGAGAAAAATTGATCTGTATTTAGAGGTAGGATAGGTTAAGAAAGTTCCAAAAAAGGGTAAAACTCTCATTGGGAATCAACTACTTAAATGAAGGTTAAATTAAAAACAGAAATGCGTTACCCGAGTTGTCTGACAATACATTTCTTGGAAAGTCATGTTCTGGCAGCTATATTAAAAATCTATAATATTTTGTTCTATTTTTTCATATTCCTTAGATACTTAGATACTTTAGATACAAACATAATTATGTACATCAGAGCGTCTGTGACATCTTCAACCAAACTGGCAATGTAAATCAATGGATTACATTTACATTCTAGTCAAGTCATGACTCACAACACAGCAATACATTGGTTTATTTTAAGGCAAAAAATAATTGCATTTAAAGTCAACAAATTATGTTAAAACTATGCTTGGTTGAAAATGAGGATCAAACTATCTTCATTTAACCTTTATTCCTGCAGAAAACAAGATAGATGTTCAGCTTGGAGAAGTGAGACTGATCAAATAAAATAAAGATTCAAAGGGAAAACATTATAACCTGTCAATCATCAATAACTGACTCTCAGATTAAATACAATAAGATGATTCTGAGTCATTTCATTTTCCAAATTGTTGTTGTCCATGTGATGTTAAAATCCTGTTCAGTTACACAATACAATACAATCTACTCTGTTTACAGGGACAGATGGATCATCTCAGCAGCTGTGTTTGGTCAGCAGTGTGAGGGTTTCTCTCTCCCTCCTCTATCTGACAAGAGACACTGAGGAACCGAACCCAAACCTAAACCCAGGGTAGAGTGGTTCAGTGAATGTGGAGTGGAAGGTGTGGATGTGGATCAGTGTGTCAGAGGAAACTCTGTAGAAGGACAGAGAGCCAGCAGGCCAGTCCAGATACACTGCTACTCTGTTACAGACAGAGGAGCGGGGGATTTGTATGAGTGTTGATCTGTTATTGTACCAGGAATAGTAACCAACATCATAACAGAACAGACTCCAGGACTTTTCATTCCCTCCAAGCCAGCAGTCAGCACCCGCTCCTCTCCTTCTGATTCCTCTGTAAGTCACTCCTATATGAACCGTTCCTTCCCTCTCGACCTCCCAGTAACAGCGACCAGTCAGACCATTTCTACACAGCAGCTGTTCCCAGCGGTCAAATCTCTCTGGGTGATCAGGATATGGCTGCTCCTCTCTCACCTCGGTCACCTTTCTGTTGTCTTCAGACAGGAAGAGGTTTCTGTGTGCTGTGTTTGGGTCCAGTGTGAGTTCACAGGCATCTGATGAGAGAACAAGACTCAATACAGCAATCAGTTTCATTTCTGTGAACAATTATTTATGGATTTATTGATTCAAAGTATGAGAAAAGGCAACCAACATCTGATGGGGCTTATATAAGATGTAACAATTAGGACAATATGATTAAAAGAGACTAATGATAACATCTATCACAATCACAATCACATCACAATCTATAATGATGCTATAGATACATACACATACATACACATATACTGTATATATACAAAAATACATACACAATAAATAGCTAAATATTTCACATTTCAGAACTTATTTAATGGTTTCATTAAAACACATGATGTCAGCCATCATCTTCATTCACAGTAGGATTTGAATGAATGGACGTCACATACTGCTGCATAAATTGACTTTCTTTCTAAATAGTTGAATGTGTGCTGCTTTGTTTTCATGAATCAAACTAAATACACACTTACACTTCCTCAGACCTGGTTTCAACCACTGGACTCCACCATGGTCCACACTGGGGGGGTAAACAAAGTCAGATCAGCAGATTCTCTTTGATGATGGAAACATGTACATTTAATAACCTTCCCTATGAATGATTTCCTCCCATATCCACCATTAAACAGTATTCCTCATCTTCTCAGTGTGAGTCTCAGCCATCTAGCAGACGTCGCCTCTCCATACTAGAGTTGTCACGGTGGTGTGGTTTCCCTCCTCAACACCGGTCACACCGGTTATACCGCATGTCGCCACTAGAGGGTCTGAGCGCTATCAAAGTCAGCGTCACTACAATGAAAGTGAAACTTAAAATTCCTCTCCAAACTCACGTTAACGGCATTTGTAAACGGTAACACTTTTTAATCAGCGATTTATAACACTGCTCAACACTCAGGTACTTAATGTGAGTGCAGTGCAGATTCTGGCACATTGCCCTTCTTTAAGGGGCGATCACACGAGAAGCGTCGCTACAGGCGCATCCGCTTCAAAAACGCCTCGGCAGACCGCGTCGGGCAAAACAGCTTGATGGCCTGTGGAGCACTGAGGAGCGGGGCTGCGCGTGCGACCGGGTTAAAGACCGCTAATGTCAGTTTTTCATCTGTGTTTTCCTCTGTCCCGCCGTTCCCACCACATCAAACCGCATCAAAACAGGAAGGAAAGCCCGCCTTCTGCTTGATTTGATTGGCTGCCTGGCCCAAATGTGACATTGACGAGCGGTGCGACTCCGCGCCTTGCGCTGAAAAGTTGAGAATATTTTAACTTTTATGTGCGCCTAAAAACCGCCAGAAAAACGCGACGCGCGTCGCAAGAGAAGAGCACGCGCCAGGCGCGCCGTGCCATAGGAAAACAACGGTTTTGGTGGCGACGCGTTTCTAGCGACGCTTCTCGGTGTGATCGCCCAGGCTACCATTGGATCCTAATCTGTCATATTAGTGATCAGATTTAGTGATCAGTATGTTGTTAGTATGTCCATTTATTATTTTGTAGCCTAACTTGAACATGGAAGCTCTGAATATGTGCTTTTATTTTACAAAATACAAAATAACGGTATTCCCGGTGTGGGGCTAATGCCACCTGTGTGGACTCCAAAACCGTATGCCACCGCTAACACCGCCCACCGCGACAACCCTACTCCATACCTGAGAGAGTCCGGTCTCCGGTGTGGATCCTCCAGTCCAGCAGAGACCAGCTTCACTCCTGAGGCTCCTGGATGATTGTAGCTCAGGTCCAGCTCTCTCAGATGGGAGGGGTTGGAGCTCAGAGCTGAGGCCAGAGAAGCACAGCCTTCCTCTGTGAGCAGACAGCCTGACAGCCTGCACACACACACACACACACACACACACACACACACACACACACACACACACACACAAGCAGCCAACAGCGACATATTGTTGCATTTCCATCCAGTGATGTATAGTTTGTAGTGTTGGGTGATAAAACAATATTGATAATTATCTTGGTTAAATTTTCCTCAATATGAAAATAAAAGCAGTTTGATAACTTTCAATAATAATGATCATGGCAGAGTTTCTCTCTTAAAGCAAAATTTGGGTTATTTCAACCTGGGCCTTGTTTTTTTAGTTTTTTGATTGAGTTCAAAATTACATAACTTCCTTCACTGTAGTTTTACATAGCTTCAGTTAAACAGGAGAGCTGCTGTCCAACACACACACACAGCAAACACACTCTCCAACAGCTGGACCCAAAAAGTGAATAAAACACAACAACACTCACACTGCAGTTAAACATATCTTTAAACAGCTGCAACTGAACACTTATGATATTTCAGTTATAATAGTCCATTTGATATTTTTTAGCGTTGCTCACACACTTCCTTATTTACTGCGTTCAGGTCATATTGGAAGAAGTGGAAGAACGGGCTTTCACTGCTTTGGTTTGTTATTCTCATATAAAGAGTATATAAGGTTGTAGTTTTGAAAAATATGACTGAAAAATTCATTTCATTTTCGCTTGGTCTCTGTTTCATTTTTTTTTTTTTTTTATATCCCGGGAATGAAGTGTCTTAAATGAACATTGACTGTCAGATCTATTCAGTTTTTATTCAGGAGCAATATTACCCCTTTAAACTTGACAGAAATAGTGACTTTACATTATATCGTGATAAAACTCGACATCGCCTGCTATGAAAATTTTAAATCGTGATAACATTTTCAGCCATATCACCCAGCACTAAAGGGGATCGCACACCGGACGCGTCTGGTGGACGACTTACAGCGTCCAAAAATTCAAAACCAATGAAGGTGCACACACCGCCGCCGCCGCGGCACGCTGGCGCCGCCCAGCCACGACTTCCAGCGCCACTCAGCACCACTCATGTTTTACACTATTGCTACTAGACCCAGAACAAGACCCACAAATCAATATTAAATATGCGGCTTGAAATTTATCATTGTGAACAGAAGTAGCAAGCCATCTAATATTTTAAAAACAATAACTTTTTATTACTTTTTTTATTTTGTCAGCTGACATTTGTTTTCCATCTAAAAAAAACATTGCCTAGTAAATCAAATAAATGTAGGCTATCCAGTATATCCATTCATTCACTCTAAAAAAAACCCCCCAAAAAACGAAAGATGGATGATGAACAGTTAATCAATGAAGTAGGTAAATATCCAGAATTATACGCCATCAATCACAGATTATTTAAGGATAACCAATGAAAATCGGCAGCTTGGAGGAAGATTGCGGGAGTAACGGGATGTACCGCTAAGTTGTAACGTTATACGTTAATCTATTATACATATTAACGTCTACTGGCGCTCTTTGTATGACGCTTCCTATGTGGTTTAGCTGCGCCTTGTCCTATCTGCGACGCGGCACTTCTCGTCCGGTGTGCGACCTCCTTTAGAGTTTATTCATTGTTTATTTTTGAGGATTGCTTCTGTACAGCTTTTCTGAAAAAGAGATCCCAGCTTGACCCAAGGATCAGGTTTGTGTTTTCATTTCAGTTCTCGACTCAGTTCGTGACAGAATGTGACAAGTTCTTTACTTCAGGTTTCAACAACAGAGGCAGTGAGGAGAGGAAATAATGAAATATTCTCTCAGAGGAGAGAAAGTAGAGCTGAATGTTGGTTTCTCAGCTGCTTTCAAAAATCACATCAAAATCCTACAAAGCTCAGGTATTTTCTCTGACATTAATGTGCATATAAATCAGAATTTAAATGGTCTGTTGAACAGTAACAGTGATCCTGACCTGAGAGTCTCCAGTCTACAGTGTGGACTCCCCAGTCCAGCAGAGAGCAGCTTCAGTCCTGAATCCTGCAGGTCGTTGTTACTCAGGTCCAGCTCTCTCAGACTAGAGGACTGGGAGCTGAGAACTGACGACAGCTCCTGACAGCATTTCCCTGTGAGTTTGTCTTGATTTAACCTGACAAAACAGAAAGAAAATCCTTGACTCTTTAGCTTTCCAGAGCAACTCACTGTCAGTGAGCGGGAAGGTCTTCAGTGTTGAACTCCAGTTCACTTGGGCAGGGAACATTTGGTGTTTCAGAGATCCAACATGTGACGTTCTAACCCTGCCCACCCTTTAATAACATTAAAGGAACAGAGTAGAAGAGGAATATAATACCCAACATTTGTATCACGCAGTGTTTATACCTGTAGTATGTAGAGGAAACAGATGCTAAATATCAATATTAATATCATTAGTAAGTACGACGAGTTACATGTAGGGACATGAAGAGGTCGACCCCCTCTGAATTCTGCAGGTCGACGACCTTCACAGGTTCACAGCGCCTCCGTCAGATTTCCATCCATTTTGGACAGAAAGTTCAACCCAATTGAACTTTTTTCTGGACTGATGGATTCGTTACTGTCCGTTCAGCCAATCAGAGGCGTTCCTATGTTTGTTTTGGAACAAATCGTGGTGATCACAGAAACAACGGTCTGACCAAAACAAAGATAAAACTGAGAAAGCCTGGTGTAACGCTGGGATGACTGGAGGTTTTCCAGGTAAGTGCCTTATTATTCTAAAAACAGCCCAACGAACAGAAATCTATCCGTCAATAATTCTGTCTGTTTTTTCTTAGTCCCTCAGGAAGGCTTTCCACAGTCTGGAAGCCCTGAGGACTAAAGTGAAACCACCTTCAGTGTTGAGTCTGGACTGAGGGAAAGTCAGGAGGACCTGAAGATCTCAGCTGGCTCTCAGCTCACAGGGAACTAAGAGCTCCACAGTGTAATTCAGGACCAAAACTAGCTGCTTGAAATGTGTTCGGTGACATTTTAATATGAATTCTCTATCTAACTGGTAACCAGAGGACAGATGTTAAAACTGGGCAGATGATGATGTCACCTTCCCACTGGTTAAAATCTAGCTGCTCTATTCTGAAGCAGCTGGAGATGTGACAGTGAATTATGGCTGAGAGGAACAGAGAGAGGTGCAGTAATCTAATGACAAGATATCAGAGCATGGATGATCTTCTCTCAGTCACTGAGCTTCACTGCTGTGTATATGAAGCTGGATCAATAAAACTCAAATCCTCATGTAAAACCTGCAGGGCGACCTTTGCAGATTCAGGAATCCTGTTTTGAGAGAACGGACCTTAATTTGGAGAAATGTGTCAAATCAACTCAGAAAAACTGTTAACTGATCTGACCTGAGAGTCTCCAGTCTGCAGTGTGGACTCTCCAGTCCAGCAGAGAGCAGCTTCAGTCCTGAATCCTGCAGGTTGTTGATACTCAGGTCCAGCTCTCTCAGATGGGAGGGGTTGGACTTCAGAGCTGAGACCAGGACTTCACAGTGAGTCTCTGACAAGCTGCAGCCACTCAATCTGAATAAAGAACAAAGCATGTAGATATAAAATAAAATATTCCTGAATGCTTGCAACAATTCAGTGTTTCATAATCCAGTTACATCTGTGGATTATAGCGCTGCTTTCAACACCATAATTCCCTCTGAACTGGATGCCAAACTACAGGCCTTGGGTCTCTGTAACTCTCTGTGTGACTGGTTAGGGTTACTGACTTGACTTTTTACACAGACTCTTAAAGTTGGTAATGCTTTGTCATCTACACTCATTCTTAATACTGGCTCACCTCAGGGTTGTGTGTTATGTCCACTGCTTTATTGTTTGTTTACCGATGATTGTATAGCTAAACATATGGAGGTGAAATGGTGTTTCAATTACTATCTCATGGGAACAAGATCTATCTCATGGCCACAACTTTCTCTCTCGTGGGAATGAGCGCTATATGTTGACTTGTAGCTGCAGGGGCTGCTTCTCAGTCCCAAACATCAGGATCTTGTTCCCACATGTTAGTAAGTTTAGATAGATAGATAGATAGATAGATAGATAGATAGATAGGTCTCATTCCCATGAGTTAAAAAAAACATAAAACACATTTCACCTCCTGGGCTCCATATAAACAAAACAGTAACTACATAGTTAAATTAGCAGATGATACCACAGTGCTTAAAGTCACACTGAAACAGAAGTTTCTTTAGCTTCTGTACTGTGACGTATTTCCCAGTGAAATGGAATATTTGAGCGGTGTACAGTTACAAGAGGGATTTAAATCAAATCCTTCGCATTTGATTGGACCGCTAAACAGTGGGCGGGGCTTAGAGTTTAGCGCGATACGGAGCTACAGAGAGAAACGGAGCTACAGAGGACTGTTGGCTCCACACGCACCTCCCTCACCTGTTGTTAGATCAGGAGGAGGACAAGGTAGAGATGAATGAATTAGACCTCAGCGACATTGTTTTGGAAATGAAAGCACAGTTTTTGCCCACTGATATCCAAACACACATCTCTTCCCATCTCTCTCCATATTGCTCTGTCAGCTGCGACCCAGAAACGGTGAAGTTTGGTTTTATATGACCGGTGTGGCTAGCTAGAGGTTGAAGAATGATTGATGGGTGGATGTCATGATATTATTGGTTGAAGTTGGTTGGTTCATGCTTACGTAAGCACACGGCATATTTTGTTTTACCGGAAGAAAACATGATTGGATTTTGATATAAGAATACAAAGAAATTGATTTTTTGTATTTTTTTTGGCATATATTGTTAAATAGGTGCACAATATGACCGGGGATGTGATCTAAAAGGGTTAAAAATGCATTTTTCATTTCATCTCGACTTTAAGTAATAACGATGAGACATCCTACTGGAGAGAGGTGCAGGACTTGGGAGTGTGGTGCCAAGAAAACAACTTATTATTGATTTGAGGAAAAACAGCAAAGGGCACACTCCCATCACAATCAAGGGGGTGGCTGTAGAGGCTGTGGACAACTTTAAATTTCTGAGCCTCCAGATCTCTAATGATCTGACCTGGTCCCACAACACCAGCTCCATCATCACAAAAGCACAACAGCACCTCCATTTTCTTAGAAGCCTGAGGACATTCGGACTGCACAAAACCATTCTCATTAACTTCTACCGGGACACTGTTGAAAGCATCTTAATGGGTTGCATTACAGTTTGGTATGGACAAAGGCCGTAAGGCTATACAAAACAGTTTCAACACTGCTCAACAACTTACAAACTCTGAAAGGGAAAAAGTACAGCTCTTCCTCCAACCCATACGACCACATAGGTAGTTTGTTCCTACCCTCTAATACGACCCACAGGAGCGTTTCCAACGTGATCTCACAAAAATACGTGAAATGAACACGACCTTGACGAATTTGAAAACGTTCCTCCGCCACAAATTGAATTACATCCCAAAGGTTGGTTGATGGTTAAATTTAGGCAACTGAAACCACTTTGGTTAAATTTAGGCAAGTAAAACAAGTTTGGTTAAGGTTAGGGTTAAGTTTATGGTAAAGTTTAGGCAAATAAAACAAATTGGGTAATGGTTATGGTTAGGCAACTAAAACAACTTGGTTAAGGTTAGGAAAATGGTTTGGTCATGGGTTAGGGTTAGGGTTTAGGGTTAGGGTTAGGGTTAGGGTTAGGGTCAAAAATGAAAATGTGACTCATGGTTGTATGTCCTTTGGAAACGCTGGGAATCGAAACCCGGTCGCCGACATCGAAGGCAAACATATACGACCACGGCACCCTTACTTTTATTTTAATGTTGAGAGAGAAACTTGACAGTCACGTGACGTGGACGCAGACCAACGTAGCACATTGTCGTTATTTACACGACGGCTAGAGGTCGCTTAACTTTAAAACGTAACTATAGGTCGTAATAAGCTGCTTGTACAAACGACCTATGGGGTCGTTTTTTGGGGGAGGACAGTCTCAGCTCTTCCCCCCACTGAGGACGTCTACCACAATTGTTGCCTGAGCAAGGCAACACAACATCAAGGATTCATCCCATCCTGCACACACACTGTTCTCACTGCTGCAATCTGGCAAACGGTACTGCAGCGTACGAACGAGGTCAAGATTTAAGGACAGCTTCTTCCCCCAAGCCATTTGTATGCTCAATAACAAACAGCTGGACTAATGCACTTACACTACTGCACTGTGTAGACTGCACCTTATCTTGCACTTTATTATTATTATTATTATTATTATTGTGTTGTGTTATTATGACTCAGAGTAAATTGTGTGTGACCATACGTATGTCTGTGTTGCTGTTTTGTTTTGACATTGATGGGATGAGCTGCCGTGAAATAGCATTTCATTGTTTCTTAAATGTTTTTTTTTAAACATATGACAATTAAACTTGAAGTTGAAACTTGAAAGAAATCCATTCTAATTTCAGATGGAACGACTCTACACAGAAGTCCTAATATTAAGTGTCACCACAATATTCATATAACATTCATGTCAGCACATTGTTAAATATGATGTCTGACCTGAGAGTCTCCAGTCTGCAGTGTGGACTCTCCAGTCCAGCAGAGAGCAGCTTCAGTCCTGAATCCTGCAGGTTGTTGTAACTCAGGTCCAGCTCTCTCAGATGGGAGGGGTTGGACTTCAGAGCTGAGACCAGGACTTCACAGTGAGTCCATAAGAGTCCACAGCCAGAAAGTCTGTGATTACAGATTTAATGTGAAATGAGAACTGAGACTAAGCATACCAATCAAAACTAACTAACTCGGCGTCCAGTAACAACACTGGGTTGTTACGGGAAAAAGGTAATAAATTACACATTACTTACGTTACTTATTAAAAGTAATGAATTACTTTACTTATTACTCCCCGAGAAAAGTAAGTTGTTCATTACATAGTTTTTGCGTTACACTCTAAAACGATTGTGGTAGGCTTACTTGTGTTGATTGGGCCAGTAAATATTGTAGAGCTAAGCCACATTACCAGAAGAACTGGTAGAACAACTACTGAACTGGCCATCTGCTATTGGCTGGTCTTTGGTGTCACCTTCTATAGAGTACAACAGGTGGTGAAACATCACCTGGCACCAAAGACCAGCCAATAGGCCCTTTTCACATCGTCATGGTAACAGCTTCTGCATTGAGAAAAAGGTGCATTACAACTTCCTGTTGCCAGCTCTGACCGTCACTAAATCACTCCATAACCTGCCCATCATGAACACTGGTGAAGTACAAAGACTAAACTAGAGAAAGGCTACAAGTTCTTCGCCTCAGGTTACCTCTTCGCAAAAATTAAATTGCCACAGGAGGTTGTAATGCACCGATTTCTGATGCCGTGACAAGGGCCTATAGCAGATGACGAGTTCAGTACCCTACTATTAAATGTCAGGCTTCACCACAGATTTGGGTTTGCGGTTTAGTTACTTTTAAGGTTTTTAGCCTGCAGCATTAAATTCCAACTTCCTGATTTGTATTTACCACTTTGTTGGCTTGCTCATGTCACTCTCTGTAATTCTAATATGTCTGACATGGGCTGCAGGCAGGGTAAGACAAGGGGAATCTTTCATAGATATTATACCAATAAAGAGGTTAAAGAGGCTGAGGAATAAAACTCAAGTAACCATCTATCTGTTAGATCAGTAACTGTAATGTGATTACTGAAACTGGAACAGTAATGCCTTACTTTACGTGTTACGCCCAACACTGTGTACCACTGCTATGTAGAACAACAGTTAATAGTGTGTATGTTTGAGGAACTATAGATCTTTATTGTAATTCTGATGGTGTCAGGTATGAAGGTCGCTCTACACTGTTCTATACTGTTGGTATTCACATCAGGACTAACCGAGCCTTCCTGCAGTTCCTCACAGCTGGGATCAGTCTCCGTCGTCCCTCCACTGATGTGTTGTAGGCCTCCAGGTCCAACACATCCAGAACCTCCTCTGACATCTGCAGCATGTAGGCCAGAGCTGAGCAGTGGATCTCAGAGAGTTCCTTCTCTGATCTGGTGTCTGACTTCAGGAACTGTTGGATCTCCTGATGTACTGACTGGTCGTTCATCTCCATCAAACAGTGGAAGATGTTGATGCTTCTGTCAGGAGAGGTACTGTAGGTGTTCATCTCCTTCAGGTTGCTGATGGCTATCTGGATGCTTTCTGGTCTGCTTCTTCTGGTCCGCCACGGCAGGCTTCTGACGCTCCTGGTCTGACCCAGTAGGCCTCGTAAGAGACTCTGGTTGGACTCCAGTGAGAGGCCATGAAGGAATCGGACAAAGAGGTCCAAGTGGCCATTTTTACTGTCCAGGGCTTTTTCCATGGTACTGTTCAGGAAGAAATCCAGAGATTGTTCACCGTCTAGAGAGTTCCAGTCTCCCAGGAATGTCTCCAGTACCTTCTCTTCCCTGTTTGTGTAACAGTGGAACATGTAGACAGCAGCCAGAAACTCCTGAATGCTCAGATGGACAAAGCAGAACACCTTGTCCTGGACCTGGTACAGCCCACACTCCTCTTTAAAGATCTGTGTGAACACTCCTGAGTACACTGAGGCTGCTCTGATATCAATGCCACACTTTGTCAGGTCGGCTTCATAGAAGATCAGGTTGCCTTTCTCCAGCTGCTCAAAAGCCAGTTTTCCCAGAGAGAGAATCATCTTCCTGCTCTCTGTATTCCAGTGTGGATCTGTCTCAGCTCTCTCATGATACTTGACGTTCTGCAGTTTGGACTGAACCACCAGGAAGTGGATGTACATCTCCGTCAGGGTCTTGGGCAGGTCTCCTCTCTCACTGGTTTTCAACACATGGTCCAGAACTGTAGCAGTGATCCAGCAGAAGACTGGGATGTGGCACATGATGTGGAGGCTTCGTGAAGTCTTGATGTGGGAGATGATTCTGCTGGCCTGCTCCTCATCTCTGAATCTCTTCCTGAAGTACTCCTCCTTCTGTGGGTCAGTGAAGCCTCTCACCTCTGTCACCATGTCAACGCACTCAGGAGGGATCTGATTGGCCGCTGCAGGTCGTGTGGTTATCCAGAGGCGAGCAGAGGGAAGCAGTTTCCCCTTGATGAGGTTTGTCAGCAGCACATCCACTGAGGTCGACTCTGTAACATCAGTCAGGATCTCGTTCTTGAAGTCTAGAGGAAGTCGACACTCATCCAGACCGTCAAAGATGAACACAACCTGGAACTTGTCAAACCTGCAGATTCCTGCTTCTTTGGTCTCAGTAAAGAAGTGATGAAGAAGTTCCACCAAGCTGTACTTTTTCCCTTTCAGCAGATTCAGCTCTCTGAAAGTGAACAGAAATGTGAACTGTACATCCTGGTTGGCTTTGTCTTCAGCCCAGTCCAGAGTGAACTTCTGTGTTAAGACTGTTTTTCCAATGCCAGCCACTCCCTTTGTCATCAATGTTCTGGTTGGTTTATCTCTTCCAGGTAAGGGTTTAAAGATGTCTTCACATTTGATTGTTGTTTCTGGTCTCGCTGGTTTCCTGGATGCTGCTTCAATCTGTCTGACCTCATGTTCATCATTGACCTCTCCACTCTCTCCCTCTGTGATGTAAAGCTCTGTGTAGATCTGCTTCAGAAGTGTTGGGTTTCCTGCCTTAGCAATCCCCTCAAACAAATACTTCAACTTCTCCGTCAGACTGGATTTGAATTCATGTTGGCAGATGGCAGCAAGAGTCTCTGAATGAATAAACAACAGATGACATCAATGAGAGGTGAGTAATGAGTAATGCAAACATTTTCTGGTAAATGTCCACATTTCCAACTCCATGGAATCTATTCGGCTCATTACTGGTGGGTGGACAAGCAGGTCTTGACTGGGTATAAGGTATAAGGTAGCTGGTCGATCGGCCACCAATCGTTAATGAATATCGGCCGATATTTGTTCTAAATAGTTTGATTGGTGGTCTCTATAAAGGCCGATCAGATGACGCAAAACAATTTCTCTTCGCGCCGCTAAAATGGCTTCACCGATCTGGCAGTTCTACCGGGTGTCTGAAAAAGACAATAAATTTGCAAACATGTTAGGGAGAGACGAGTTGGGAAGAGATCCAAACTCTCTCTCTCTCTCTCTCTCTCTCTCTCTCTCTCTCTCTCTCTGCACACGCGGGCGTGAGGGATATTTTTTTTTCCATGCCAAGAAGACGACCGGCTGAATTCCCAAAAAGAAGAACTAAGGGTTATTAACGTTATTGGGAATACAGCTGGGTTTCCGAGACTAGCAGATTAGCTGTATATTGTTGATTTTTGTTGCCTCAGTAGGCCTATATATAAATTATTGTTCTAACTTGGTGTGTTGTGCACATTTAGCTTTTATTCTAATTTTTATTTTATAAAAATTTATTTATTTTATTCCACAGGAAAGCTATATTTGTTAAGATCTAAGCTGCTCCCAATAACCAAGCGTAGGCTGCTATGGTTTAAGTTGTGTCTCTAAGAGAGAGAGTGGAATATGTTGCACATGTTGCCTGCCAATAAACAGTTGTCAATTCATGATACTTTCTCATCTCTTAATTTTAATACTTCATATACAATGTTGTTAAGAATAGTTAAATAAATAAATAAATAAATAAATAATGCTACACAATGAATAGAAGCCTTCAAATAGACCCCGTGATCGGCCGATACTGCTTCCAGCGATCGGTGATCGGCCCCAAAAGTCCTGATCGGAGCACCCTTAGCTGAATCTTTTATTATTACTCAGCCAGGAGTTTCATGCAACCAATCGGATTCCTTCAAAACACATTCACACTGTCCTGATTCCCATAAAGCTCTGCTAGCTGTGCTTTAATGGTTGTGTTGACAAACTTTGTGTTAACCAAGCAGCTAGCTGCATTCCTTTTCACTTTGTGCTGTTTGTTATGTTCATGTATGTAAAGTACTTAACTACTATAAAAACTTAACAATTAAAACTTTAAATCGTACAATAAACACAGACGCTCACAAGGCTGCCTGTCTCTCTTTACACATCTATTGTCTGGATGTAGGCCAATAAAAGTACACTTAAAGATGGCACAGCTTGCACTCTATATAAATTGTTGATATGAAGTGTTATATGATAAATCATTATGTGATGCATGATTGCATAAATTGGATCTTTTTTACAAATGCCCCATTTTAAATTTTCCCATGACTAACCTTTGGATCCTGAGCTGGTGTTTGACAAACTCTGCACTAGATCATTCCTGTTGATCTTCATTAAAACCTTCTTGATCACCTCCAGAGTGTTTGTGTTGTAGGTCTGCACCATCTGATCCACTGTGTCCTGCCTGTCTGCCTTCTCCAGTCGGCTCTTTGGGATGGCTGGGAACCCTTCCAGGCACTCAGCCAGCTGCAGGAACCACTTGAAGCTCTTGAACTCTTCGTCTCCCAAATCCTCCAAAGTTTTGAAGGACAGCTCTACAAATGTTGCCATCGTTGCTCCCTGGTAAAATTATAGGAAATATTCAACTCTAAGAACAATTATGCGTTTTTCCCACAGGAATGACTTCATCTCATCAGTACCAATGTTTTAGAGGTGTGTCTAAAGATAGTAATATCACTTTATCAGCCAGGTCACACAAGTAATTGGTAATGTAATTAAGCCCTGTTGAGTAATGAACAGAGGGATTATTATATGGGATTTTTGACTAGAGAATACAGGTCACAGTGATGAGTGCTGAGGGGGCACCGGTGACAAAGCAAATGCAATGTGGTGTTGGGCTTTGATAGGGGCAGGTTTGGTTATTAGCAATCAATAATTAATAATCATGAAATTATTAATATTCATAAAATTATTGACAGGAGTCAATATTAACGGGGCACCATCCTGGAATCAGGGACCAATAACCGAACCTTTAACGTAGTCTCAAAATGGCTGTTCACCCCCAAATGACAGTGTTTAAGTACCACTGTACATTTATGAGTGAACAGTGAAGAGCCTCTGTTCGCTCCTCTCCCCGCTGTGACAGTCTCACCTGAACTTTCACCGACTGTGATCAACAACCAGGACATCGACATTGACACTGATGTTATCTGTAGGAAGGTTCAGCAACGTTTGTTCTTTCTGCCCAAAACAATGACTTTGTTTTATAGAAGTTTTATTGAATCAGTGTTGTTTGTATTGTAGCTTGGTTTGAAAATTTGACTGTGCAAAACAAAAATAGATTGAGCAGGATGGTCAGTACAGCCAGCAAAATTATTGGAGTTCAGCAAATTCAGCTCATGGATATGTATAAAAAAATCTGTTACCAGGAAAGTCCTCATGCAGACGATTTAGAACTAAAACTAAAACTAAACAGGACTAAGTCTTCTTTTATTGCAACTGCTATAAACTTTCTAAATTCACAGAGATAGTGACTCTTAGTAGTGTTATTTTCGTCTATGTTGTTTTTATGGTCTTTGTAGTCTATGCTGTGTTTTCTGTGTTTGTGATTTGCGTTTTTTATACTTGGCTGCACAAAACATTCCCATCAGGGACAATAAAGTTATTGATTGATTGATTTGAAGAGTCATTTGCGGACACATAAATGCGACCTGATCTGAGATCCGATCTGACTGTTCTGATTGCAGGTGTAGCCACGGCCAAAGACAGGTGTAGTGAGAAGGGACCACATGAAGAAATTAAGGTGAATTACAGTTAAAATAAAGTTTAACTAAACAAGTTTCATTTGATGAATAAAATGGTTGTAGTGACAGATGGGTTTTCAGTACAGTAGTGTAGGTTATCAATAACATTTCCTCATTACAGTCCTCTTACTTTGTGTCTGAGGGTGCAGGTTCATTACTGAAGTCTGGAGGAAAATCTTGGGTTAAAATAATAATAATGTTGTAATAACACTCACCCTGCCTCAGCCTGCCTCTTCTCCTCTTTCTGCTCTGCTCTGTCGTCTCAAAATGAGTCTGAGCTAGCTGACTTCACACTTTCAGTTTTACTGTTCCCTCCCTGTTCTCATGTACCTGGATCACCTGGATCAAATGCCTTCAGATTAGGCTGAAGTCACGTGTGTGTGTGTGTGTGTGTGTGTGTGTGTGTGTACAGATCGGTAACAGTGTTCTAGCAGAATATACTGTAAAAGTATAACTTGTAGTTGAAATAGGGTTTCAGTGCAGTAGACCTTTAGAAATATGAGTAGTGGTAGACATAGCACTTTAGCGGAGTATACCATTGAAAGTATAAATATGTTGAAGTAGTATTTTAGCGGAATATGCCTTTAAAAGTATGAGTAGTAGTAGAAGTAGTGTTTAAGTGGAATGTGCTTTTAAATGTTTACAAAGCAGTACTAGGAGCAGCAGTGTTTTAGTGGAATAAACCTTTAAAAGTATGTGTTGTAGAAACAGTGTTAGAATACAGAGAAAGAGTATGTGTATGTAAGTGCATTAAGCAGCATGTATTTCATCCTCCTACTTTTATTGAAATATAAAGTAACCGAGTGGAAAGATGATCAGATAACATACCAATATAATTTTGATAAACAGATGTCTCGCCCTGAATAAACATGAACCAACAGCCTATATAAGATAACGTCAGGATCAAAGTGCAATCTGAAGTCTGTGGCAGAGAATCAAGAAGCAGTTTTATGATGCGTCTGTCAAATGGTGAACTTTAACCTCACTAAAAGCATTACAACTAATTTACATGTTCAGGACGTTAAACAGTGAGTCTCACCCTGGGGTGCAGTTCCCCAGGTGCCAAGGTTGGCTATTCAAGGTATCCAACCGCCAGTAAGTCTGGTCACATGCGGCACTTCAGAAACTTGCACTTTCTTTTTACTATGGACTGGTTTGTACTGTGTATATGTATGTATGTATTTATGTTAGTGTCAGCAGTGCTGTGTTTATACTTTGGTTTTAGTTGCTGCAAACAAATTGCCCCTTGAGGAAATGAATAACGACTGAACTGAACTGAACTTTCATTAGTGACGTTCAGTCAGAGATAGGCTGGTTTTCTGACAGCTTTGTTTCTATAGTTTGGTTTTTAAATTTGTCAGAAATTCAGTTCCAGGAACTGAAAAGGTCATATTTGGCTTTCTGAAACCTGCAGATACCCATACAAACTCCATTGGTGAGCACAAGGATGTTTTCAACAAGGCAGATAGAAACCCTTCCCAAAATATCACGGTTTAAAGCGGGTCACTGTACAGAGCTTTGTAATGTGAAAGGTTATATGGATGCAGGAGTGAGTGTGGTTTCTCTGTGTTAACACAGCTGGCCCAGTGTTGACAGCAGTGGGAGATATAAGGAGCAGATCAGGTTGCATGAACGACCTGTCAGTAACTCACGTTACGGTTGATGCTTATTCTATCAGGATGGTATCTAACTCTCATTTATGTTTGGTTTCCCTTTGGTGAAAGCATGGGGAACGTAGAAACCTTCTGAAAAACACTGCTAAGGTCAGACTGTTCAATCTGACAGACACTATGTTTACATGGACAGCAGTAATCTGACTATTGGCCTTATTCTAAATAAGACAATATTCAGGTTAATCTGTCTCCATGTGTTGCTTATAGAACTGTTCCCTTCATGTTCCTGTCTCCAGCTGCGGAGCAAAGTCCGGTCAGCAGGACAGAGGAGGATCACCGGAGACTCGGACAGTTTCGGACTTTACCGAAAACTTCATGATCTCCGTTTCCCTCTAAATCCTGAGCATGCTCAGTTTCAGCCTCTCCTTCTGTTTCCTGCTGTCGGTCTCTTTCTTTCTCCTCTGAAACCGGTTCAGCCTCTGGAAGGCAGAGGAGCGCCAGGCGGTCCAGAGAGTCCTGGTTGGATCCAGGTGTTTACAGTCTGAACCAGGGGAGGGGGGAGGAGTGTGACGCAGTGACGGACGGTCAAAAGCGGCTGGCTGGCTATGCATTTGATATTTTCTTTCACATAAACTATTATGAAAAATATACATTATTGATTTAAATCATATATATTATGCATATGCGACTAGCGAGGGGGGGTCAGTGGGGGGGTTCACATATGGGTTCACTCACAATGTGCATCTAAAAGTGGGAGTATTTGTTGTGTTCTTTTATCTTTCTATTTTACTTGATTTGATTCTTTTAATGCAATGCATCTTGCTTGTTCTTTTATATGAATTGTATCTTTTTATCCGTCTTTTATCTGCCTTTTATTGATGTAAAACACTTTGAGCTGCATGTTGTGTATGAAAGGTGCTATACAAATAAAGGTTATTATTATTATTATTATTATTATAACATAACATAAAGTAGCAACATAAAATAACATAACATTAAGTAACATAACATAAAATAACATAACATAACATAACACATTAAGTAACATAACATAACATAAAATAACATAACATAACATTAAGTAACAACATAACATAACATAACATATCATAACATATTTGTCTGAAGCTCAATACTATGAGCTTGTATTTTTAGCATGGTTGTTAGAGGGAGTTGAGCCCTTCAGCCTGGCAGAGTACTGAGGAAGGAAGCCATTACTAAGGAAGTATTATAAAACGGATAGTTCCGGTCCTTGATTATGATTGGCTGAGCCGCGTTCGAAGCCGTTTTAAAATACTCTATAAACACACACCTGTGACCGCATCACATCAGTATTACTGCGCCAAACAAATTGCCTGTGTCTGCGTCTGTGTGTTGCTTGGCAACCGTTCTGCTAAATGTCGCTGAAGAACTACATTGCTTGGCGGAAGAATGATTATTTGTTATCAATAAATTATTGCATTTTTTGTTGCTGTGTGTTTATTTTATGAAACCTTGCCAGGTATATGTAGTAACTGTTTTATAAAAGCAATAAGCTAAGGGGGTTTTAGGCAAGCCTAACAACGCCCCTTAGCTGTTCTAAAATCACTGTAAACCACGGCCTCTTGGGGCTTATTGCTTTAACAAAACACTTGAGTATTTCTGTGAGCTTAATGTGACTCACTTGACTGTCCAGACAAATACTTTAACGTGAGTGAAATGTAACTGAAGCAGCAGCACTTGATTAAAATATTTCTGTCATTGCAGCATGACACACCAGCAGAGCTCCATCAGCCTGAACAGGATCCAGTGATGACAGAGGTCTGCAACAGGAGCCGTGGGCCGGGGTTTCACCGAGGCTCAACTTCTATTTTTAACTACGATTCTGGAACAATTTGCAAGGACCTACAGTGGCGCCATTTGTTATTTTCAGTTGTTTGTACTCCTAAACACATATGTTACCTAGAATATGGTCCAAAGTGCATGTGTGCAAGTTAAGAATTAAGAGTGGACATTTTCTGTTATTTCACAGCAATTAACTTTCTGAATTCTGAATTCTCTTCAACCTTTTTTCTAAATATTATTTCAATGCCATTTCTGCTTTTCATTGACAGTAGCAGCAAAGCAGATTTACACACAATACTAATCAGAAAACATAAAATAAAAACAGCTGTGGCAATACAATATGATTTTATTGTTTTAACATTTTATCTATTTTTATCTATCTTCATTATGTTTTCATGTATTTTGTATATTCTATGTATTTTTGTATAGTCTTTTGTATTAACAGTTGCACTGTGGCAAATTCCTATCAACTTAAAATAAATATAAAAATTGAATCTTGAAACTTGAACGATTGTAGCCGACTGATCCGCTGGGAGGAAATCCCAGTACAACACAGTGAGCAGCTCCACTGGGACAACTGGGGTTAAGTACCTTGGTCAAGGGCAGCTCTCTGGTTATAGCTGAGGATTGAGGATTCACTCATTCACTTTCCCCCCAAGGCTTTCAGGGATTTGAACCTGAAAGCTTCAGAAGCTTCTTTACAATCCTCTAATCCTCAACAAAAGAGCAACTCTCTAGATCAGTTGGTCTGCAGGTCAAAGGTCAGCCTGCAGTGTAATCACCACAACACGACTGGTATCCCAGCTCACTAACACGCAGTACCATTTAACAACAAAGTGTGTAAAACTAAAGGATCGGGTTCACTTTAATTTGCCGAGTGCAACAGGTGGACGAGGAATTTGACCTTTTGAATCCATGCAAACACAAGACAAGACTGTTCTATAAAACAGTTTGACACCGTTGTTTCAGCACAGAATGTAACAGGATGTCACTTCCTGTGCAGACGGACGGACTGCATGGCGGCCGAATACGTAAATATACTAAAAGTATGCTTCGGTGTTGAAGAACCGTGCAGCGCTGACAGTCACAGATGTGTGAAGTACAACCGGGCTCATACAGTTTATAGCAAAAGATGCATAAATTACACTTGCAAATTACAAGCTGCTGATTGGTCGCCCGATGCAATATGCAGCTTTTTTGTCATTAAAATAGCAATAAATAAACAAGAGATATTCTACATTCCCAGTCGGTGTGTGCAGGCCTAAATCCATCAAGATGACTGACAGGTGTGTGGGTGGGAATTTAGGGCGGGGCTAACAATTGCACTTGCTGCTTCAAGGCAAAAATTTCGATTACTGCAGTGTTTCATTGGTGGTTTTACAGTTCATGCTTGTTTATTTTGCTTGTCTGATTGTTTACAAGCCTTTTCAGACAAGTGAATAATTTATGTACCATTTTTTGATAATATAATAGTATTTATGACACAACAAGAAGTCAAAAGATGTTTGAAATAAGCTCCCAACTGCTGAATTACTTTACGAACTCTAACCACACAATTGCATGAGTGTAATTTGTGTGAATTGCTACGTAAACCGTGTCTAATGAAATTCATACCGATACAAACCAATCGTTCAATATGAAAATGGCATTGATCTAAGTTTTTGAATTGCTACACAACCAGAAACGGTTTTCATTAGTTTTGCTTTCAGTGGTGAGCTTTAGTGTCCCATGGTTGGAGAATTCAGAATTGGATTCAATGGAGATATTTAGTGTCTCGTAGTCTAAATGCCTTTGTATTGGTTTCAATGGAGGGTTTCAGTGTCACATGGTCTAAATGCTGATTACAGAGAATTTGATTCATGCTGATTTCAACAGATAGCTCTAGTGTCACGTGGTGGGAACACTGTTTCAGAGGCCTTGGCATTACAAGAATTTACAAGGAAACCTTTTTTCTTAACAAATAAGAAGGTAGAGGGGTTCAACTCAAAATAGAAAGCCTTTTGCACGGCTGTAAAAACAGCCAACACTAAACAGATGACTGAACTGTGACTGAATACAGACACAGTTCAGTCAGTTTTGCAGACTGCAGTTAGTTTGTGTTGAAAAAGACTCATCCCACTTTAGTGTTTCCATTCATTTCATTTCATGTCACTCCATTTTCCAGAGTGCTGGCCACACTGCAAAAAATGAGAAACTGTCATTTTGTGATTTCTTCTTGTTTCCAGACCTATCAGCTTATTTCATGATATTTTTAATCAGATTATCTCACTGCACCGGCAGATAATCTTGCTGGTTTCAATAAATGTCACTTGATACATGCCAACATGACAAGAAATCATCACAAAACAATCACAAAACATCACAAAACAATGAAGAAAATTTGGAAACAATAAAGACAATAATAAGACAATTTCAGTTACATTCTCCTGAAAAAAAGTCAAATTTGTTGAAACCGGTAAAATTATCTGCCAGAGCAATAAGCTTGATAAGTGCGGACAAAAGATAAAATAACCTGATAAGTTTGTCACTTTTTCCAGTGCTTTCTTCTAGTGTTTGCCTCACTCCAACGCTAAATATAGCTGCAAACATGCCGGTGAAAACGTAGCCGTGGAGCTCGTGTCGGACGATAAAAATAGCAGCGAGGAAGTCAGAGACTCACCAGATACAAAGGACAGGCTGACTGTAAGCTGTAAAAGTTACTGTAGAGGGGTTTTCTGTATACAGACAGACAGGCAGACAGACAGACAGACAGGCAGGCAGACAGAGAGAGAGACAGACAGGCAGGCAGACAGAGAGACAGAGAGAGAGACAGACAGACAGAGAGAGAGAGAGACAGGCAGACAGAGAGACAGACAGGCAGACAGACAGACAGACAGACAGACAGGCAGACAGAGAGAGAGACAGAGAGAGAGACAGAGAGAGAGAGACAGAGAGAGAGACAGGCAGACAGACAGACAGGCAGGCAGACAGGCAGACAGAGAGAGAGACAGAGAGAGAGACAGAGAGACAGTCAGGCAGACAGACAGACAGTCAGGCAGACAGACAGACAGGCAGGCAGACAGGCAGACAGAGAGACAGACAGAGAGACAAGCAGACAGGCAGGCAGACAGAGAGAGAGACAGAGAGAGAGACAGAGAGAGAGACAGGCAGACAGAGAGACAGACAGAGAGACAAGCAGACAGACAGACAGGCAGACAGACAGACTCAGAGACACTGAAGGAAAGACATCAGGTAAGTCCTGGTATTTACCTGCCAAGGTGTGGCTCAATTCACTGATTCAACTCAACTCAATTCAATTCAATTCAATTCAATTCAATTCAATTCAGTATGATTTGATTTGGTTCAGATATTACCTGACGCTGCAGTTTGACGCAGTAAAGATGGAGGCTTTGTGCTGACTTGCATATAAAAACCTTTCCATGGCTCAGCATGTCTACTTTGATCTTGCTGATTCGGCTCTTTTTATTCACAACAACACTGGGATTGAGATTTTCTTACTTTCTATAGTACTTTAGTATCAGGTATTTTAGTATCAGTGGACCAAGTTGGCGCTCTTTCGAAGGATGAATCATTTTCAAAACATGCATGTGTGGAGTGAACGCATCTTGAGTTGCGCTTGAACACGAGTTAAAGACACGTAACACGCTGCTATTAATACGAGTTGTGTTGAAACGTAACCTTATAGGATGTCATGTGTCTAAAACAAATGGATGTTGTGAAAATGACTCATCAAGTTAAACAGCGTGCTTCGAATATATTATAAATATTTTGAAGCTCTTTTGAAGAGGGTTTCTTAGTCCTCGGGTAAGGCAGGGAGACACTACATGACTTTCTCTCTGATTATAGCATCACAAGTCATTTTCAGGATCAGAGCGAGTCAGTAAAAGTCAGTAATTTTACTTTTCCTTAATTACATTTTCACTGAAGTGTTGTACTTGACTACAGAGGTGGGGACTCGAGTCACATGACTTGGACTCGAGTCACAGTTGTAACTGCTTGAGACTCGACTTGATGCATGAAGAGAAGACTTGAGACTTGACTTGACTTGGGTTCTGGTGACTTGGGACTTGACTCTGACTTGTACTTTGATGACTTGAAAAGGTTTCTAAAGTCTTGACTTGAGATCTTGTGTTTGTGTAAATGACTTAGATTCAAAGTGATGAGATTTGTTCCAGCGGACGACTGAATTTAAATTCTGTTTTCTGAATTTGTATGGAATGATTGAATTTATTGAAGTTGAAACTGATTATAGAAATCAAACTCATGATGCTCTTACCAAGTTTTTATCCTATTAAAACCATATTGCATTGAAAAGTCCTAGATATTTAGTTTTCTTTAAGATGTTAAATTGATACTGGACTCTTGATTTGTTCTGACTTGACTTGCTGTTCTACACTTAGACTTGAGACTTGACATTAATGACTTGGACTTGACTTGGTAATCTACATTTAGACTTGTGTCTCAAGACTTGAGACTTGTGCCTCAAGACTTGAGACTGACTTGGGACTCGAGCAAAGCTGACTTGGTCACTCCTCTGGTATGAAGACATTTTTCTTCACTTTGAAAATTATCATTTGAGCTGATGAAAGTAGACTTTACATTTTTGACTTGACTTGATGATCTACATTTAGACTTGGGACTTGACTTGAGACTCGTGCCTCAAGACTTGAGACTGACTTGGGACTCGAGCGAAGCTGACTTGGTCACACCTCTGCTTCAGTCCATTTTAAATCCATCCATCACAGAACAGATTGTGTCTCTCCATCAGCAACAGAAACTGGATCAACAGAAACTGGATCGACAGAAACTGGATCAACAGAAACTGGATCAACAGAAACTGACAAACTGTGGATCCATTCACAGTGAGAAGAGGAATCTGACTTTACTTTGTTTCTGCACTTTATTTTCTCATTTCTAATGTTTCCAGTGAAAAGAATCTAGTTTGAACTCTGACCTCTCTCCTGTTAGAATCACATGGAAAAGATCACAGCTGACAACTTTACTCTGAGGACATTTTAAATCAGACGCTTACTGCAGTACATTTTTACACGAGTACTTTTACTTCAGTAAGTAACAGTACTTCTACTTGACCAGGATATTCTAATACTCTTTCCACCGCTGGTTCAGGACTTCAGTCTTCAGTCTATTTATCCTATTTCTTCATGTAATATTGTCTGTATCTTGAGTATCTTGAATTGAAGTATCTTATTATTATGTCGTGTCCTCAGATTAAGCAAACCTCTCGTTGGTCCCCATGACAACAGCACTGTTATGTTTTAATGAGCCTTGATCCCAAGAAGAGACACTACTCTCTACATCACCAGGGTACGAGTACGTTTTTTTTCCCCCATACTTTTTATATACTTTGAATCTTTCACTTTAATCCTCATGTGTTTTTTTTCTTGAAATCATGTGGAGACTAATGTAGAAATAAACAACACAAAAAAAAACAGAACAGAAAATAAAACAGAAGTAATGATACTGAATATCTTAAAAAAAAACTCGCTCTCAAAGAAGGGAAAAAAAGTTAAAAATAGATATAAAAAACACATAAAATTGTTTATGTATGCAAGATGCACATCGGGGTACTTGTATATTTTAATGAGATAAAACATAACTTAGTTTGATCTGTTTTGATACACTGCAAAAACGACAAGCTGTCCAGTGATTTCCTCTTGTCTCCAGACCTATCAGCTTTTTTCCTGATATTTTTAGTCAAATTAATAATAATAATCTGCTGGTTTCCATAAATTTCACTTGATTCATGCCAATATGACTTCTTCTTTCAAGAAATCATCATAAAACAATGAAGAAAATCTGGAAACAAGAAGCTTTCTCCAAGACAATTTCACTTTTACCAAGAAAATGTCCTGAAACAAGTTACATTCTCCTGGAAAAAAAAGAAAGTCTAATTTAATTAAAATTGTCTGCCAGTGCAGTAAGATGATATCACACACACACACACAAAAAAATCCTAAAATAAGCTTGATATGTGAGATATATTTGAGAAAATAACTTTTGTCAGTTTGCAGTGTAGTGTGTTTTCAAACTGCATTCACTCAGAAGGAAACAGGCTTGAAACCATTCCAGACCCGTGAAGTTTAATAAACGCTGAAGACATTCGGTCGCTGTCATTTGATTCTGCGCAGCGTTCATCGGGGACTTCTCTGATGCCTTCATGTGATGTGATGAGCTCATTTCCTAATTTGAAGTCTTAGTTATTTAGATAACCCAAACTCATTTATCAAGAGGAAGGCCGCTAAGTCCCAGAGTCCGTCTCCTAGAGATGGATTAAGCCGGTTGACCTTTTTATTTTCCAGACAGTTCTCTATATAAAGGACCTTTTGAGTCCGGTGTCTCCATTAGCAGCCTGCTGTCGTCTGTTGCGGTCCGGTTTGTGTCTGTTGATTCGCCCGCTGAAGGTTTGTTTTCACAGGTCGAGGGATCGCGCTGCTTCCCGGTATCTGACGCTTGATGGGCGTGTCATACGTTTCTCCTCCATGACTACAGACAGACCGACAAATTAAAACTTCCTGGCTGCACCTGATTGGACAAACACTTTCACTGGATTTGGAAACTGGAAAAACACGGCTTTCTCTTAAACTTTCTCTTACAGTTCACCGAAATGTGTTTCTGAAGACGTGAGAGGCAGAAATCAGCTGCAGCTGCTGAGTCTGTCTTCATGTCAGATGGACAACGGCTACTTTAACAGTTTGGACTCGAGTTTCAGGAGTTTCCAGAGGCGGCGAGTCACGGCCGACGCCCCTGATTTGCATAAAGTAGACTAAGACCTCAACTTTATGCAAATGTAGAGCGGCCGACGTGACGCGGCGTCCCTTGAAACGCACCGCGGCGGTCGAGAGCCGAATAACCCCCCCGTGTTAAAACTAAGTGGAACATTGCTTTAATTAACTGTTAGTTAACAATAAAATAATAGTTAACTAATGTTAATTGGATTCAGTGCATCAATGTTCAGGCTGATCTTTCGCCGTCGTTAAGGCGAAGATACTCTGACAAATGTGTTAAGGATCTGAACCATCACACTGAGCTGTGAGGATCAAATCAATCAGGAAAAAATACTTGTTGTTAAAATCACTTATCGTCTCTGTAAACGTGGTCTACAGTCTCCTTTAGTGTAGTGGTGATAGTTTTACGGCTGTGGGTGTTTGTTGTTGTTGTTGTGGTGTGGAGGCTGTGAGTTAATAATAGCAGAGTGAAGTCGGCGTCTTGTGTCAGCCGGTCTTCAGTTTGTGAAGACGAGTCAGTTCTTCACCGGCCAGGAGACCGAAGACACAGAACCGGACTGAAAGATTATCACTGATCTATCTGTCTGTGTATGTAGCTTATGTCTATCTATCTATCTATCTATCTATCTGTCTATCTATCTATCTATCTATCTATCTGTCTATCTGTCTATCTATCTATCTATCTATCTATCTATCTCTCTGTCTATCTCTCTGTCTATCTATCTATCTATCTATCTCTCTGTCTGTCTGTCTGTCTGTCTGTCTGTCTGTCTGTCTATCTATCTATCTATCTATCTATCTATCTATCTATCTGTCTTGTCTGTCTGTCTGTCTGTCTATCTCTCTGTCTATCTATCTATCTATCTATCTATCTATCTCTCTGTCTGTCTGTCTGTCGTGATTTTGTTATAAATTTTGTGTACATCAAATTCAGTGCCACTGTGTCTTTGAAGTTATGTGAGCAGAAGGCAGTTTATTTCCTCATTGCTTTGCCGGAAATGATGTGTTTGATGTTGCTTTTGTTGTTTATCGCTTGTTTATATTTGTGTCTCCTAAGCGACAGGATGTTGTCTGACAAGGAGGACGTGACGTCGTTCACCAACGAGCAGCTCAGAGACCGATGGGAGAAGAGAGCGCAGAACTTAACTGACCAGAGCCGGCTGGAGACGGACAGGAGGGGGAGGAGCGCTCTGAACGGGTGAGAGGGACAAACATGCAAAGTCTACTTTCATCAGCTCACATGATCATTTTCAAAGTGAAGAAAAATGCCTTCATACCAGAGGAGTGACCAAGTCAGCTTTGCTCGAGTCCCAAGTCAGTCTCAAGTCTTGAGACACAAGTCTAAATGCAGATTACCAAGTCAAGTCCATGTCATTAAAGTCAAGGTCCAAGTCTAAATGTAGAACAGCAAGTCAAGTCAGAACAAATCAAGAGTCCAGTATCAATTTAATATCTTAAAGAAAACTAAATATCTAGGACTTTTCAATGCAATATGGTTTTAATAGGATAAAAACTTGGTAAGAGCATCATGAGTTTGATTTCTATAATCAGTTTCAACTTCAATAAATTCAATCATTCCATACAAATTCAGAAAACAGAATTTAAATTCAGTCGTCCGCTGGAACAAATCTCATCACTTTCAATCTAAGTCATTTACACAAACACAAGATCTCAAGTCAAGACTTTAGAAACCTTTTCAAGTCATCAAAGTACAAGTCAGAGTCAAGTCCCAAGTCACCAGAACCCAAGTCAAGTCAAGTCTCAAGCAGTTACAACTGTGACTCGAATCCAAGTCATGTGACTTGGATCCACCATGCACATGCAACATATGGAGTAAGAGACAGCAAGAAAGATAGACAGACAGACAGACAGACAGACAGACAGACTAACAGAGAGAGAGACAGACAGACAGACAGACAGGCAAAATAAAGGAAAGGCTGCTCTGAATTCACATTTGTTTCATTTCAAACTGGTCTAACAGTTATTCTGAAGACTTGAACAGAAACATTACAGAGCTGAGCAACTTCTCACTTTTCTGTAAACTAATACAGGCACAGCAGGAGAGATGGGGGGAGGGAGAGAGAGAGAGAGGGGGAGAGGGAGAGAGAGGGAGAGAGAGGGAGAGAGAGAGAGAGAGAGAGAGAGAGAGAGAGAGAGAGAGAGAGAGAGAGAGAGAGAGAGAGAGAGAGAGAGAGAGAGAGAGAGAGAGAGAGAGAGAGAGAGACTGGTTCACTAACTAATTAAAATCATCAGCTCCAGTGGGAGTTTAACCCCCAACCCTGGCAGCGTTAGTGCCTTGCTCTGAACAGGACCAAACAAATCTAACTGATTTATAAAGCACTTTTTATTTTATTAATGACATGTTTTTAATCAAATGTAGCACTTTTTTTTTTTTTTACCTTTTTGGAGGGTGTCTTTAAAAATCCTGCCAGGTTGATATTTTACTTGAGGAAACTACATAAATGCAAACATGACTTCTGGCTTTGTTTATGTAGTGATTTATTGGATTATTTCCTGACTACTGATATAAGGATAGACAAGATGGGGCATCATGTGACTGCTAACCATGACTTTTACATAGTTTTCAGGCTGTAAAAAGTTACGTTACATTTGTAATATTTGCAAACGATGGAGTTGTTTTGTGTTAATATGGGATTTTCCAAAAACAACAAAAAAGAAAACTTATATTCCTGCAAAAATTCAAGCTCTTTAAGATCATATGTGAATATACCAAACCCCAAATTTAAATAGTCGAATGAGAAAACAGTATAGTTATTATCTGTATCTGTATCGACTCTCTGTACGTTAGTCACAGTCATACTGTTTGTGTAAGTATTATATAGCTATGTTGCATGTGGCCTCTCCTGCTGCCAGTGGCTAATATGGAGACTTTTTCTGTCTTTTAAAAAAATCTGTAGTCTCTTCAGCGAGTGGGATCGCCGGCTGTCGCTGAGGAACGGCGTGTCTTCAAAAGCAGAGAAGAAGAAAGGAGACATGTCCGACTTCAGGAAGTACGTCGCCAGAGACGAGGAAGCGGCCCCGACCGAGCCGGAGATCCGGAGATTCAAAATCAAACCGCCTCCGAAGATCCCCAAGCCCGAGCCTCCTCCTCCTCCGCCTCCTCCCAGGAGGAAAGCCCCTCCCAGAGCCCGCCGGCCGAAGCGCAAAGTGGAGGTGGACCTGCTGAAGCTGTGCTGGGGAGAGTCGTGGAAGAGCCTGAAGCTTCCTAAACACCTGCTGCCGAAGCCGGACGAGTCGAGGACGGGACTCTCGGAGATCGAGTTCACCGACAACAGGATGTACAGACCGATGGGGTTCGACCTGGAGGCTGAGTGGGGCTCGGCTGCTGCTGGGTGGAGACAGGCGTGGAAACAGGTGACACGCAGTTATCTTCAGGTGTTCAGCTTCTGTCCAGAGCAGTGCTGGGTAGAGTGCTGAAAATCTATACTCAAGTAAAAGTACAATTACTCCCATAAAAAATAACTCAAGTAAAAGTACAATTTCTCCCATAAAAAATAACTCAAGTAAAAGTACAATTTCTCCCATAAAAAATAACTCAAGTAAAAGTACAATTACTCCCATAAAAAATAACTCAAGTAAAAGTACAATTACTCCCATAAAAAATAACTCAAGTAAAAGTACAATTTCTCCCATAAAAAATAACTCAAGTAAAAGTGAAAATTACCATTTGAGAAACCTACGAAGTAAAAAGTTAAAAAAAGTACTTGGTGCCAGTGCAAAATAAGCACTTGTTGATAAAACTTTCTTAGCCCTTTATAAAACAGAATATAAGTCTGTTTAACTCTAGTATTTACAGACATTATCAAAGTAACCAAACCTATTACAGCCCCAAAATGCAGTAGATACCGAACACAATACAGTTAATTAAAACTCAGATTGTTTGTTCTGTAGTATTACTCCCTGTACCAAGACCTCAGTCAATCAACTAGAGAATGAAAACTTCTGTCCATTCACATTTTTCTTTTTTTTTTTACAGCAGACTAGTTGTAACGAAGGTATAAATGGCAAATGTAGTGAAGTAAAAAGTAGATTACTGGCTCAAAAATATACTCGAGTAAAGAGTAGAAGTACAGTTTAAAAAAAAGAACTAAAAGTACTCGTTCCTTTAAAAAAAACTACTTTTTTTACTCGTGTGTTACTACCCACCCCTGATCCAGAGTCACTTACAATGAGTGAGGGGCAAAAAATGTCCATCTTAAGTCATTTAGTCTCATATTGAACCTTCAAATCTTATTTTTCTTAAACCAAGAGAAACATTCTGCAGCGAGGAGAGATAACTCCACTTGTCTCCGACGCAGCTTCACTTGTTTCAGGAAGTTTCTAGAACAGAGTGTCAGTCTGTTGAAACCAGTCAGAATAAGGCAGATCACTGCTCTGCTGTCAAGAAGATGACTCTTGATTCTACTGAATTCATTAAACAAGTTGATTTGCATCGGAAACAAGTGAAATTATCTCACTGCATTGGCAGATAAGAAAATTATGATTTTAGGACTCAATAATAGACTAAATGACTTGTAATGAGTATCAGTAGATATCCAACAGAGTGTCAGTAGATTTTCAACACAGTGTCAGTAGATATTAAACAGTGTCAGTAGATATTAAACAGTGTCAGTAGATATTAAACAGAGTGTCAGTAGATAATCGGCTGACTGTCAACAAGTTTCATCAGACTATCAGTTTGGTATTTTCAGTTGACTGTCAACAAATGTTCAACAAACTATCTGTAATTTGTCGGCTAACTATAAGTTCACCTGCTCAGCTGACTCAGCAGACTGCTGGTCGACTGTCAACAACTTCAGGTAAGGTGAGGCTTCAGATAGGCACATAAATAAAGTTTTGGTTATAGGACAGTGAGGCAATTCACTCAAACTACTCCATATGTAGGAATGTGTTTCTTCCCCAACAGACACTCAGTTTGTCTGTTGATTATCAGTTGAGACCCTTGTAGTCTACAAGTGTTGATTGAATACATGTTACTGTCTTCAATGGAAAAAATGGGAATTTGATTACAGACCCCAAAAAAAAAGTCTTTATTAAAATGGGCTAGAACGTTGAAAAAATAAACACACCGTGTATCGGCTTTCCCCTTGGTATTTTTTTTTCTACCTAGAAAGCTGTAGCATGTAATTCTCCTCGCTCTCACCACTCTGCCTCCCAGGTGAAGAGTCCGGCCCTGTTGGAGCTCTCCAAGGAGAACAAGGTCCAGTGGGAGATTTTGTCTGAAGCAAAGCTGATTTGGCGGCACAAAGCTGAAATAGATGAGTTTGCACTTCCTGTGTGGGCCGGAACCTGGAAGACCATGATCTTTGTCCTGAGACAGCAGAAACCGGACTGGGATCGAGTCTGGCCTGATCACCAACAAAACCCTAGTGACAAGATGTACCAACTACGGCATCTGGAGGAGCAGGTGTGCAGGACTGATATTATTATTATTATTATAGTGTTATTATTATTAGTAGTATTAGTAGCAGTACTGGTAGTAGTAGTATTAGTAGCAGTACTGGTAGTAGTAGTAGTAGATAGATAATAGACTGAGGCACTGGGTGGGCATATCTGGTACTGCATTAGACTGGTTATCATCTTATTTGTCTGGTAACACTTTACAATAAGGGTCACTAAGTTAAGGGTTAGTTAATGCTTAATAAGGAATATTTAATGCTTAATAAGGGTTAGTTAATGCTTAATAAGCATTAACTAACCCTTAATTAACAGTTAACTAATGTGCAATTTACTAATGGTGTTCATGTTAACTAAGGTATTAATTTATACATTATTTAATAGTTTATAAAGATTACTATTAAATGTATAAATTAATACCTTAGTTAACATGAACACCATTAGTAACTAACCCTTAACTTAGTGACCCTTATTGTAAAGTGTTACCATTTGTCTAATAGGAAGTTTTGTGTCTCTGTTAACAACTTCTTGTCGTCTTTTTCCCATATCAAGTATGGTGTGCCTCAAGGGTCAATTCTAGGACCAGTTTTGTTCTCCCTATATATGCTCCCCTTGGGTGATGTCATCCATAGACATGGTATTTCTTTTCCTTGTTATGCGGATGACACACAGTTGTACCTCCCTGTTAAGCCCACTGACCTCAGTATGCTGAGTTCACTACAGGATTGCCTGAGTGATATAAAAAACTGGATGTCGATAAATTTTCTTCAGCTCAATTCTAATAAAACAGAAATCCTTGTTATTCGGCAGCATATCACAAAACAAATACTGCCATCGACTGCTTACCCGTCACAACATATCAAGCCTGTTGCAAGAAATCTTGGTGTCCTGTTTGATAGAAATTTATGCTTTGAGCAACACATCACAAAGCTTGTCCAATCATGTTTTTATCACCTCAGAAACATTGCAAAAATAAGATCTATTTTAAATTTTAGAGATGCAGAAACTGTTGTACATGCTTTTATCTCCTCGCGCCTTGATTACTGCAACAGCCTTTTCTCCTGTCTTAAACAAAAAACTTTGAAACGACTACAGACTGTACAGAACTCAAACTCAAAGAAAGCATTTCCTGATTTTACCTGAGCTGCCTCCTTATTTTACTTGATTTTTATTTGTTTTTAATTTCATGTCTATTATTTTAATTTTTTAATTTTGTGTTTTTACTCCCTTTGTGTTTATAATGTGTCTATTTTTATGGCTTTTAGTTCATTCTAATCTCTCTGTGCTTCTAATGTGTTCTGTTTTTATTGTAAAGCACTTTGTAACCGTGTTTTGAAAGGTGCTATATAAATAAAGTTTATTATTATTATTATAGTAGTAGCAACAGTAGTAGTAGCAGTAGTCGTAGTAGAAGAAGTAACAGCAATAGTAACAGTAATAGTAATCATAGCTATATGATTTCTATCTATCTATTTCTATCTATCTATCTATCATTAGTAACATGATCGTTGTCCTCCAGTCCAAGCCTTCAGGCTGGGAAGACTCATGGAAATCGTCCAGCGCTGAGCTCAAACCCCGAGACTCCACAGATGACCGGACAGCCGCTGTGAAAACCTGCAGCGCCGACACTGAGGTGAAGATCAGCGCCGTGTTCCTGCCTGGCTGGAGCGAGTCCTGGCTGCTCGCTGCTGCTCCTCTGGAGGACCAGGAGGAACTTCACAGGAACTGGTGCTCTTCCTGCGGATACTGGCAGGAGATCCGGTGGGTCAGCAGAGCAGCGGTAGACAGTGTTGGGTTGTTACTCATTCCTCGTTACTCATTTCAAAAGCAATGTCATTACTGGAAGCAATAATTTGAGGTAATACTTGTTGGATTCATTTTCTGTTACAGCCCCAAAATTAGCACGTGCATCTTCTCTTCCTTTCAAAAATCAGGAGAGGGCAGGTTCCTCTCTTGTGAACAATCAGGAAACCAAACAGCGTTGACGTCTGATGTTCTTCACTTGTTGTTCAAAGTAGTGGGAATACTTTGATGAGAAATGGTAGAAAAGTTACTTTCTCTGGGTCAAAGTAGAGTACTTCCACCCGAGCAGGTCAGCTTTTCTATGATTTGTCATCTAAGTTAGTTTAATGTGAGAAGACAACAACTAATTATGATGAAAACGAATTGGGGGAGGGAGGAGGGATACAGCATTTGACTTTTATACATTATATGTAAGTTTTCAAAGCAGCGTGTGGTAACTAACAGAGTTACAAAGAGACCAGATAGTTGGTACAAGGTGCATCAGACACAAAAACTGCAAAAGTATTTAATGTAACAAGGGGAAGAGTCTGGAAAACAACATGCAAAGAGGAACAGTGATCGCAAGATGAATTCACCAACAGGGAAAGACAGACACTTAACAGGATAGATGAGATTATATGAAACTTTATTGATCCCCATGGGAAAATTAAGTAGTTGCTAAACACCTGTGTGACAGTCTCAACAAAAACTGCACTGAGCTCCAAAAAGTCGGCGTTTATGACAGGGCTGCCATTCAGAAAGAGGCGTCAGCTGGTGTAAGGAGCAAGAGAAAAGGGTAATATGTTGTGATGAATGAAGCCTTCAACCCACAGTCTGCTGCCATCTGGTAAACATGGTGGTAGATCTGTAATAGTATGGCGCCATCTACTGGGAGTCATTAGGTCTGATGATTGCTCTACAACAGTGATTCTCAACCTTTTTCATATAAACAGATCCCTAATTTAGTCCGCATTAGGGCCACAGACCCCCATTTGATGAGTTTTTGAATTTTTTTGAATTTTTGAATTTAATATTCTCAGACCCAAATCTGAGAATATTTGTATTGTCAGATTTGATTTTGTCCAGAAATCCATGACTATCTGTGTTTTAGGTAGAGAGATAACAGAGAAACTATGATCAGAACAGTCTTTCTGCTACATTCTCTAATTGTGTTAACTTCTTGTAAATGAAATAATGCTGAAGTTTAACAATTCATAGATTTGCTGGGGACCCCCTGGAACCCTCTAAACCTCTATCCCCGGACCCCACATTGAGAACCACTGCTCTACAGTCTACATGGTTATATAATGGCCCATGAGCAGCATCAGCAGCACCTTAGGGTGTTAGCACTGTTCCCTCATGATGTCCCCATATTCCAGATGATAACACCCCCATACACACCACTTGCTTCAGGAACAGCAGGATGAAGTGAAACTCCCCAGTCTGCAGATCTAGACATCATTGAATGTTTATGGAGAATCGATTTCCATCTCCTTCATCCCTCAAAGAACTGGAGGCTTTCCTTCTTTTTGTGTGATCAATAATTTTTATTGCTTTGTTAGACACTGAAATTGGAGCAGTACAATACCATTTGTAAATATGAAGCCTACACCTAACCAAACATTTCTAACATTTCTAACATTAAGACACTTATAACAACATAGAGCACACAACACAAGAGTGGCAAGAAAGAAAAGAAAAAGTCAAAATCTGTAGACTCCCGCACACTGTCTTCACTGACAAGGGTTTTATTCCAAGCCTCAACAAAATCCCATGTAGAGGTTAGTTTCTTTTATCAATCAATATGCTATGTGCATGTAAATCACCTCCACATGTCACTAAGACAGGCATTTAGCCGATAATATAAGATAAGCATTAAAGAAAAGATTTGATTTTCTGTATAATATTCTGTTTTTTTAGCAAGGTGTGATCTAGCAATCGAAAACAGCTTTTCCTCTTGAGGAAAGGTCCAATATCCCACTACACACAGTTGTTTGACAGGCCTCCAAGGAAGATTGAAGCTTTTCTGACGGCAAAAGGTGGCCATACTCCTTAGACACTTAATACTCCAAGGAAAATTGAAGCTGTTTTCTACTCCTTAAGTACTTAATATTCATAAATTGTTAGGTGCTTCCATTTCGTCTGCACATCTTGGGTCTGAATGAGGTCAATGTAAAACCCAGGAAGGCATTTTGGCAACATAGGGTGTGATATCATTCCATGTTTTGCAGATGCATTAAGTTTGTACAAGTTTTCATTTGTGTTTTATCATTTTATGTGAACTAAGCCAAAACCTAAACTGTACCTCTCTCCACAGGTGGTGCAAGGCTTCACTGGAGTCCCAACATCGCCACATCGACATGTTGATGAGGAGGCGCGACGCCACAAACCACCTCCTCACATCAGGGCTGGATGAGGAGGTGACTGATACCGCAGAGTGGGGGGAGGCATGGCGGACTCCCAAAGCTTGGTCCAAAAGAGGGGAATATGAACTGAAGGAGAAGAAAGCAGAGGAGGAAGAGGAGATAATGGAAGACATAGAGGAGGAGGAGGAGGAGGAGGAGGAGGAAAAAGATGAGATAATGGAAGACATAGAGGAGGAGGAGGAGGAGGAAAAAGATGAGATAATGGAAGACATAGAGGAGGAGGAGGAGGAGGAGGAGGAGGAAGAAGAAGAAGAAGAGAAGATAATGGAAGACATAGAGGAGGAAGAAGAGGAAGCAGAGGAGATCATGGAAGATGCAAAGGAGGAGCAGGAGGAGGAGGAAGAAGAGGAAGCAGAGGAGATCATGGAAGATGCAAAGGAGGAGCAGGAGGAGGTAGAGGAGATGGAGGTGGAGGATGAGGAGGGGCAAGATGAAGAATATAACAATGAAGACTCTTACGAGGAGGAACGCGAGCTTGAAGTCCCTCTGCATCTTCAGTTCCACAAACTGAACGCCTCCTTCCCGGGTTGGAAGGACTCCTGGAGGGTGGCGAAACCCCACAGAGGAGGAGAAGGAGGAGGAGATGAAGAAGGAGAGGAAGAGGAGGAGGAAGGCTCCGTTTGGAAGAACTCCTGGAAGCTTTGTATCTTGCCGAGACGCGATGAGGAGGGTGTGGTGTGTTTCTCCACCAAGCACAGGAGTCTGAGACACTTGGGACTGAAGCGTGCAGAAGACGGCATGCCGAAGAATGAATGGTCCCAGAGCTGGAAAACTACCAAGGCTGCGGTGGTGGACACAGACCACCAAGAAGAAGAAGATGATGAAGAAGAAGAAGAAGAAGAAGAAGAAGAAGAAGATGAAGACGAAGAAGACGAAGAGGAATGTGAACATAAACAGATCAGGCACAGCAACGAATGCTGCTATTCCCAACCTGAGCCATCGTCCCATGTGCTTGACTTCCCTCTCTACGATTGGGACAAATCGTGGAAGTTCTCCGCTGAACCCTCACCCTCCACTTCCTACTCTTTCTCTCGTTGGTCCCACTCCTGGAAACTCTCCTATCCCAACAGCCCTGAAACACACAGGCAGAACATGCCGAAATGCCACAGGCACTACCAACAAGTCGATTTACCCCAAACCGAGTGGGCCGAGTCGTGGAGGCACCTCCAAACGGGACTCGATCCCAGCGTGTCCAGGGAGGAAGGATCGGCGGTCGGGGAGTGGGGAGCCTGTTGGAAGCTCCTGAACCCCCAACTCTACCTGAAGAAGGAGGCCTGGTGCCGGGAGAAGGCAGAGGAGGGTGAGCAGGAGGAGAAAAAGGGAGACTTGAGCCTCCACTTGTCCTTCCTGCCTAGAGAGGAAGCGGCGTCGGGAAACCGGAAGCTGATAAACCCGAAGCTCAGCACGTTGGAGTGGAATGAGTCGTGGAGGTTCCTCAAAGTAGACATGGATACGAGGGAGAAATGAAGCCAGACAGTGGGAGGCACAGCTTGAATCCACCTCCTTGAATCACTCACTTTTAACTTGTTTGCTTGTTGACCATGTGACGATTTGAGTGTTGAAATCCATGGGATTGGACCGGACTGGCCAGGTAGGCTGGACATCGTGTTTACATGTTAGGTGGCGGGCCAACACTGATCCATCAGAAAACACACAGAATTATTGACGGATAGATAGGCAGAACAGGAAGCTTTGCTCATAACGGAGCAGCTTCATAGAAACAAGAAGAAACAGACTCTACAGTATAAATTCAACAAGAAACTGAGCTGGAAAAGCTCCAGTCATCCCAACGTTACACCAGGCTTTCTCCGTTTTATCTTTGTTTTGGTCAGACCGTCGTCTCTGTGTTCACTCCTATTTTTCCCAAAACAAATGTTGACGAATCCGTCCGTCCAAAAAAGTTGAACTGGGTTGAACTTTCTGTCGTCAAAACGGATGGAAATCTGACGGAGCGTCATCAGTCCCGTCCGGACAACAGACAGCTGTCAGTGAAAATGAACTGAAACGAACAGAGACAGACAGACACAACGGATCAGTGTGACCGCCGCCTTACCAACTCGTTCCTTCTGTGATTGGGCAGGAATGAGCTAGAGGACTGAAATATCATTGGTTCAGGTGAGGCTGAATTCAAGAAAAATGCAACAAAAACAACTACTGCCTACTACTTCATGGATGATAAATGGATGGAGGAATGAATGACTAGATGGATTGCTACATGGATGAATGGATGACTTGATGGTTGAATGGATGGATGGATGATTAATAGCTAGATGGATTACTTCATGGATGGATGGATGGAGGGAGGGAGGTCAAGATAATGAGGGCTTCATTGTTTCTGAGGAAAACTGTCTTAGATATGCAGCACAGCAGAAAGGAACGAAATAGAGATAGATGGATAAAGGGAGGGAGAGATGAGAGGATAATTAATAAGAGAAATGTAAATAATAAAAGACCTAAAGCCACGTTTGGACACCGACAACCCAGAAAGGTAAGAGAATTCAGCCAACTAATCACACTGTGTTCCTTTCATACAAAGAATACGACTGAAGAATAAAAATTAATGGCCAAATACTGTATTTAATCATTTAATATGTGTTACTTTCACCCCTCATAAATATGAAGCACTTTACAAGAGATGATAGACGTGAAAGGAAAACGACGTAGAAACTGTAAAGCAAGAAAATGTTATGTTCAGTGGTATAGATGTAAAAGAAGACAGACATCAGTCTTAACAGTGTGTATGATGGTCTGAATCTTCAGACGATTGTTGTGGAGCAGATGTTTCGATTTTTAGTGAATCTATGCACCATAAATTATTGTCAAAATAAAACTGTGTTTGTATTTGTCTTAGGTATTTCCAAAGAACATGGGACAAAAGCTTTAGTGCAATATCAGCTGCTTGCAACACACACACACACGCACACACACACACACACACACAAAGGGTTCAAGGTAGCAGCAAATCCACAATTTGCTGATTAAAGTCAGATTAGCAACAGAATCTGGGTCTGTAAAAATACACACAAATTACAAAGTTTACAATCACCGGAAAGGAATTGAAAGTCAAACAATTTGTGATAAACCCCACCCATCACACTAAGAGCCAGGTCTGATTGACAGCCATATATTTTGGGAATATGAAAAAAGAAATGTTGAAGGAGTTTCATAAATCCCCTGGAAATGAGTCTTCCTCACCGCATGAAGAATCACATATTTTGTTTTATCTACTTTTCTGTGTCTTACAATCAACACAATACTATCTGAATGGTCCTGATGCAGTAAACTCCACCCATCTGGTCCTTCAAGCAGCTTAAAACAAACGAAAAAAATTGTGTCTCTGGCAGGTTAGTTATTCTACTCAACAGGTAATGAACCGTCGTTTAGAGTCCGATTCTATTCTAAGCATCTAGTAAGCTGTTAAAAAAGTGGAAGTTGCAGGTAAATTAGTCTGGTTTTCAGGTAACCAATTCAAACCAACAATAATTTAGAGTTGTGCTATGTTCTAAATACAATACAAACATACAACAAGAAACAAAAAATATGACTGATGTGGCGTTCTGGGTCATCCAGTTACAGATGAAGTAAGTTTGAAGTTTTCTCCTTCTTGTTCGTGTTCTTCTTCTTCTTCTTGGGTTTTTAAGGCGGTTGGCATCCGGTGTTGGGTGCATTACCGCCACCTACTGCTCTGGAGTGCACATCCAAAACATTTATAAACTTAATCCTAGACATTAGAACCATTAATTTGACAAACACAAAAAATATCCTACCAGGGTTACGACCAGGTGAACTCACGATTTACTTAAAGTTGACCTCCTGAATTAGAGATTTACTCAACTCTGTCAGGGTACGTCTTTCTGTTTCATATCTCTTAAAGTGAATAGTGACGTGTTCGACTGATTCCTCCTCCTACAGTCACAAACTCCCGCAGGATGTTTCAAAACAAGTTTTAAAGGACAGTTCCAGCAGCTTTCCCTTCCTGTTTTACATCACTGTAGATGGTTTTCCAGCTTTTATCATGTTAAGAGATATATGATATTTTGCCTTCGTCTTAGTTGTTTTTCAAATATATAAATCTTTAATTATTATCATTATTTTATAAACAAACTCTCTGCCTGTCAAACACGCTGTCTTAATATTACGTTACACCCAGTAAAGAAGAGAGCAGCAATTTAAAGCTGGAATTGTTTAAAATCTAGCTTTTGATTGACAGGAGGCGGGTCCTACTGTAACTACGAGAACATTAGCTATTGGTTGAAAGACTTATTTTGGAGAGGAAAATGTAGAAATCGGACACGTAATGACACAGAAGCGATATCTTGCCTCTTTGTGTTTACGAGCAGTGACCAGATTCCTGAATGTGACGCATTAAAGTGAAACAGTGAACAGAACTTGTTTCAAAACATAAAAACTTCCAGCCTGATATTAACTCTCTGATGCAGATTGTTGCTTCTTATCCACAGCGATGAATTACATTACCTACTGACTGAATTAGTCTCCAATGTTTTCTCTGCTGTCTGGAACTGAATGGGAGTGAATGAGGCTGAGAGGGTTGGAAAAACGAATTGAAAAATATCTGTAATCGGGAGGCATACACGTAAAAACTGACACAATTAACATTAAAGGGATGGAAAATGTAAAAAAAACAAAACACTTCCTGACACCATGGTGAGGGGGCGGGGCCTCTGGCCGCTCTGTTGCTATGGTAACACAACAGGAAGTGCAAGGGACAGACAATTTTTCCGAGTTTTGTTCTTGTACATTTCTGACTTTAATCTCAGAAATTTTGATTTTTTTTTTCTCACAAATTTCTGACTGTAATCTCAGAAATTCAGACATTTTTTTCTCATAAATTTGTGACTTTATTCTCAGAAATACTGAGTTTTTTTTTTTTTTTTCAATTCAAATATTCTTTATTGGCCTGACTGAATGTTGCCAAAGCAGTATCTGTATACAGTCATACAGTGTGTCAACATGTACATATGATATATGATTAAAATGCAAAAAGGAAACAAAGAAACAGACAAAAGGAAACTTAAGATGCAGTATTATAAATTAACAACAGAATAGTCAAATATGTAACCTCATTTACAGTGTCATATATATTTACGGTCAATACTCAGCGTTAATCACAGTGTCTTGAATGATGTAAAGCTGATATATATTTCCATGGTTTCCACCTCCAATTCTCAGTTCAGTTCATTCAGCTCTGCTCTCATCAGCTTTTCATCAGCTGGACGTTCACAGCTTCCCTCTTTCCTCCAGTCGCCGCTTGTTTGCTGCTGATTTCCATTTCCCGTCAGGAAGGTTTTGCTCCCTGCTGACAACATTCCTGTGAATTACCATGAGATCAGACCGCATTGTGATGCTGCTGGGATTACAAAATACCCATTTCCACCGCTATTGTCCGAGGATCGTCCAGCTTAACTAGAGCAGGGGGAGGGAGGAGGGGAGGGGGGACTTTCATGTTTTACCCCCAAAAAGTTTCTTGTTTTGTGCAGAAATGTAACATTATCCTCACTGGAAGTGTTGAAGTGAGTCCTTAGACAGAAATGGAAGTATATAAAATGTTTTTTTTCTTTTTTTCAGTCTCTGATTTTCAGAGCCAGGCTGATTTTAAAGAGCTGATCGACCCAGCAGCCAGTGAATTAACATGTGAAGCTTGAGGCTGGATGGGATGGGCGAGTGAGGTTATACATGTGTATGGAGAGAGAGAGAGAGAGAGAGGAGAGGGAAAGAGAGAGAGAGAGGGGAGGGGGTAGAATTAGAGAGTGAGAAAGACTTTATTTTCAAATTAGAGAGGAATTCTTCCCCAAATTCACCCACAAAATCCCAGACGTCCACAACTTTCCATCTGAGCGACTGATCTGAACCGTTATGTATCTGTTGATTATACTCATTATACTGGACACTACTCAGTTTTTAAATTTTCAATATTGCTTTTTATTCATTGTTGTATTATTTCATTGTTTATGTTGGAGGCTTTCCGCTTTGGCAACATGTTATATCAAAACATGTCGGTAAAGATTCATTGACTTGAACTGAAATGAACTGAAATGAATTGAACTGAATTGAAAGAGAGAGGGAGAGAGAGTTTGAGAAAGAGGAAAGGATTACTGAAGAGAGAGAGAGGGAGAGGGTGGGAGAGTGACGAGAGAATGGAGAGAGAGACAGAGAGAGAGAGAGAGAGACAGAGAGAGAGAAAGAGAGAGAGAGAGAAAGACAGAGAGAGAGAGACAGAGAGAGAGAGAGAGAGAGAGAGAAAGACAGAGACAGAGACAGAGAGAGGGAGAGTGACAAGAGAATGGAGAGAGAGTGAGAGAGACAGAGAGAGACAGAGAGAGTGAGAGAGAGAGAGAGACAGAGAGAGAGAGAGACAGAGAGAGAGAGAGAGAGAGTGACGAGAGAATGGAGTGAGAGAGACAGAGAGAGAGAGAGAGAGAGACAGAGAGAGAGAGAGAGAGAGAGAGACAGAGAGAGAGAGAGAGAGTGACGAGAGAATGGAGTGAGAGAGACAGAGAGAGAGAGAGAGAGAGACAGAGAGAGAGAGAGAGAGAGAGAGATGTTACACAGATGCAGCGTTACACAGCTCTGTTTACACATTTCTTTATTCTAGTATAATTTTAATATAACTTTAACTGTACGTACATTTTTTGTTTTTATTTCACACTTGCTTTGGCAATGTAAACATATGTTTCCCATGCCAATAAAGCCCCTTTGAATTGAATTGAGAGAGAAAGAGAAAGAGAGAGAGAGAGAGAGAGAGAGAGAGAGAGAGAGAGAGGTGGGCGGGGCTTCCTGGACTCCTCCCACGTGAGAAAATCACCTGAAATCAGCTGAAGGAGCCACAGCTGAGAGGAAAACAAACACACTCTCTCTCTCTCTCTCTCTCTCTCTCTCTCTCTCTCTCACTCACACACACACACACACACACACCCCGACTGCTGGAAACCTCCGAGGAGCGCGAGCCTCTGTTTCTCTGAGGTTTATTTTTAGTTTTCTTTTCTTTTCTTCTAACTACTCTCTTTTGGGAGAATCAGATCATAAAGAAGAGTTTGAAGTTTTTTGGGATTTTTTATTTTTATTTTGGACGTTGAATTGGATTAAGAAAAAGTGAAGTTACGCAGGCAGTAACTTTCCATCTAAAGTTTTATTTACTTTTGGAAACCTCGAAGAAAGAAGAAACTCGATTTATATGTTTTGGAAGTTGAAGTTTATCCATTTACCCCCCAGGTCACCCAGCTTTAGTATCTGCTTTTAATTTATCTTTTTTAAAGTGTTACTTTTCTGAAGACTGTGAAGAAAAAAAGTTATTTTCAAGGTGTTTTTTTTTTTACCTGAAAAAATGAGTTGGAGGAAGCTGCTCAGGTGAGTTTAGGATTTTCGAAATAAAGTAGACTACAATTTCATACAGAACATTAAATTCACCAGTTCATGTCGGCAGTGGCGATTCTTAGTAATGACTCCGTGTGTTTGTTTGTTTAAATAAAGTTAATGTGGTTTTATTTAGTCTAGTAAAATCTCATTATCAATTTCACGCCTTTGTGCTAATAAAGTTTATTTTGTTGTTTCCGGTTTCAGGATTCTGCTCTCCGCTGTTTTCACGCTGCAGACCGCCGCTGCTGCTTCATCAGGTTCGTGACGTCACGTTTTTTAATATGTTTTTTAAATATCGGTAAAGTCCTAAACATGCCTTCTTATCTGCATACTTGCGGTTTCTGATGGTGTCAGTTACTTCTGCAGAGGGAACAGTGTGTTCATATAATTAAAGCTGCAGTTACACTCTTATACAAATCTGACTAAAATAAAATATGCTTGTCCTGAATATCAGAAACAGGCTAATTGATCATTTTGGAGTCGTGTTTCTAGTTTTAAGGCTTTACTGTGGGGTCAGTCCATGTTTGCACATAAAAAAAAACAACAAAAGTGCAAAAATTTATTAGGCTAAGTTTTATTTAGGCCACTTTTGGAAAAAGAACGAAGAATCTCAATATATATTTATATATTTGGAAGTTGAAGTGTAGCTGTTTACCTAGGTTTGCTTCAGTATCTGCTGAAGTGAGATTGTGAGGAAAATTGTGAGGAAGTTATTTTCAGCGTTTTTGTTTTTTTACCTGAAAAAAGTTCTGAAAGCAAGTAAGAAATCCCCCAGCAGGCCGACTTTGCTTTGCTTGTTTTCAGTGAACTCTGCCTTTTAGCCTGAGGTTTCTTCAGTTCAGTTCAGTTGTACAACAAAAATTAGCATGTAAAATGAAATGTACAAGACTGAATTTATACAAGTAATAATAATAATACATGTTCGATAAGGAAGTAGAAGTGAACACTTCCCCGTTTTTCCTGACTTGTATAATAAAGCCTCATTGTCATGATAACCTCATTTATTTTTTAAATCTTAGATATTATACCATTCCATAAACATAAATACATAACAGAAATACATTTGTACATATTCACATTCATATACAAAACAATCTGGATGTTACTCTTGAAGCTTGTCTTGATGTTAGTGGGTCGGACTGCTTCACTTAACACACTGTCACTGTTTTTATTGAATAAAATCCACTGAAAACAGCTGATCTGAGGAACAGCCTCAGTCTCGGGTCTTGCTTTCAGAGATCCTCACACTCTGGTGCTGCATTCAGGGCCTCCTGGGTAATCGTGACACTGTTGTGTTTGTTTCCAGGCTGTGAGGAAGAGGAGTGCAGCAGTAAAAGCCAAACGTCCCCCTCCTCCTCCTCCTCCTCCTTCAGGAGTAAAGCGCTCCACCCCTCCCAGGAGTTTCTGGGACAGCTCGCCCAGGTGAACGCACCCAGCAGCGGGGAGCGGAAACACCGGGACGCCGGCGCCGTGCTGCCGTTCATCGGCCTCACCGGCAGTAAGTTTCTTTCATTTCATTTCTTATCCCTGTCTCTCTCCTTTTATTCTCATTGTTTTTTTTATCTTTACTTCATGACTGGTTTCACTTTCAGTCCGCTCTGGTTCTGTTTATTTGTCACTTTGCACCAGCTGTTTACTCAGTTCCCAACGGGTCCGAGAACAGAAAGACAGAAGGTGGGAAACAACTAGGTTATTTTCTACAGATAGTACCAACACATACAAACACTTCAATTCATTATTAATTATTGCTTTGAAGTGTTTGTATTTATTAGCACTATCTGTAGCAAATAAACTCCACATTATAATCAGGTTTAACTGTACAGCCACAACAAAGCTGCCTACACTGAGTATGTAAGACAGTATAGTTTTTCCTCTAGAGCTGCAACTAACCTTTATTTTCATTATTGATTAATATACCGATTCATTTTTTTGATGATTTAGTCTATAAAATGTCAAAAACAATGACACATGCCCATCACAGGTTCCCAGAGCCCAAAGTGATTCTTCAAATTTCTTTCTTAGTCTGAGAAGCAGACAGTATTTATTTCATAATGATATGAAACAGAAAAGCAGCAAATCTTAACATTTGTGAGGCTGCAACCAGCAAATATTTGGTATTTTTATTTGATAAATGACTAAAAAGATGAATCAATTATCAAAATTACAGTTGATTAATGTTAGATTGATCGATTAATCAACTAATCGTTTCAGCATTAGTTTCCTCTTTCCTCTATAATAATTTTGCCACCAAAGCTACAGATGATATGAAATTAAAATACCAATATAATTTAGACAAAATTATCCCTAGAACACAAACAAATATAACACTTCTATCTGGAATAGATTTTTGAATGTTTCAGAAGAATGTTTTTTGACTTTCTTCACATTGGGAGGCAAAGTTTTTCGTCCATTACAACAAACAACCTCTGTAAAAAAAAAAAAAAAAAAAAAAAAAAAAAAAAACTAAAATGAAAAAGGGAGAAGTTGTTTACTGAAGCCAGTCAGAGATTCTGCAGCCGGACGTCAGTTTGTTTTTCGGCTCTTTGTGTGTTCCCGTCAGTTTTGGATGTTTGACCACGGCGTCTGTCTGCTTTACGGCGGCTGATGGGAACCAGCGGACGACAGGAATGCAGGCGCTGCTGCCAGATGGAGACTCTGGTTTATATCAGCAGGGAGGGGGTCTCAACCCGGGGTCTGGGGGCCCCTCAGGGCCTCTCAGGACGCCTCAGGGGGTCCCAGAAAACCCGCAGCAAGTTTAGTTCGGAAAGGGAATAGATGAAGTGCCGCCTGCAGAATTACAGGCTTCTACTCAGGAAATGAAAACATCAGTAGAGTGACAGATGAGTATCTCGCACAGTCGATTCGAGGTGTTGACTGTGACTTTTGTTTCACTGAAGGTGCGAAGCAGAGCCGGACCTGCTGTAAGAACGGAGGAACCTGCATCCTGGGAAGTTTCTGCGCCTGTCCGCAGCATTTCACGGGACGGAGCTGCGAGTACGACGAGCGCATCAGGTACAGCCGAGTTTCACCGAACTTCACCGGCAGCTGCGAGGTGTTTCTCTGTTGTGGCTCTGCAGGTCTGAATGTGGAGTGACATCAGTGTTTTTTTTTTTTTTTTATATCACAGGAAGGATTTCAACACCAATACCTTCCTCTTTACCTTCCTTAGATACTTTAGTTTAGTTTTGTGGAGCGGATATTAAAAACCTACATGCAGCTCTAAATTAGCAAGGAGAACACAGTAAAGTCCAACAAGTGTTTTCAGTCTGAGTCTCGCGTTTAAAAACATGGAATCAACAGTTTTCGTTGCACATCAGAGCTGAATTATGAAACTGAGCTGACTCTTCTCAAGCTACAACTCAGAGTGTTGGAGTAGAGACTAGGGCTAAAGACAAGTAACCAAATCCACCTTATCACACTATTCACTTTTACTGAGAACGTTACTGAATGGATCTACAGCCACACCACAACAAGCTGACTCAGATTCACACTTTATTAACTAACTTCTTCTCTGTCTCTCTCTGTCTGTAGGAGTTGTGGTCTGATTTCTCACGGTGAGTGGGTGCAGAAAGGTTGCTCCTACTGCCGCTGTGGGTACGGCATCCTGCACTGCTTCCCTCATGTCTTCCATAAAGACTGCGGTAAGTTTGACTTTAATGACGCTGATGTGTGAAGAAATGGATGAAGTGTGTTGTTTGTATGAAGCCGGCTTACACTTTCTACTGGAGCTCGTACATTAAAGACATTTTGGGTAGCCTGTATGAGTCGAGACCTTGTAATAATAATCATAATAATACGCTTTATATGTACACCTTTCATACAGAATTGCAGCCCAAAGTGCTTTACATAATAATAAATATGTGTACACACGTGGAAAAACAGCCACCAGGCTAATTTCCATCTGTTGTCCCATGGCAGGATGATGTCACAGTTTAATGAATCTATATAAAATAATTATAACCAATTAAAAAGATAGGAAGAGGGGAAAAGTAGTTAAACATGAATACATGAGCAGTAAAATAGTTGATGCAAAATAAGAGCAAAACAGGATAAAACCATTATTAAGACTAAAAGAATGAGAAGAACAAGAGGAATATGAACTTATGATCTTATACGTACAAAGATTTGTCTTTAAATTTACTTTATGGTTCCCTCAGCCAGTTGGAAGTAGTGTTTCGTTAGAGCAGAGGTTCTCAACCTGAGGGTCCGGACCCTCCAGGGGGTCGTGGGGTGATTTATGGGACAGTAAAAAAACATATTTCTACTAATAATGTCTGTGTAGATTCATGTAAAATCCTCTGAGAGGCTTCTTCAGCTGAGCGGTGAAACGTCTTCAACTCTTCATTTTAAGTCCAGTGGATTTTGTTTTTTTCTGTTGGACATATTTCTACGATACATATTTGTTGTCATGTATATTCTTTCACGGTTGTTTACCTGCAGACCGGACAAACTACCGGACACTTTCACTGTTTCACCAGACAGCTGGATGTCTAGAACAGAATTAGCATGTAAATGAAGAGAGAGCATCTTCAGTGTCTCTTTAATATACATCTGTAATGTAAATGTGAACTGCAGCTTCTCTGCCAGGGAGCGAGAAACGTCAGAAGAGCTGTTTTTGTGTTTGTATTTAAATTGAACCGTTCTGAATGAATGGGGAAATGTTTTTGAATGGCAGAGTCAGGCAGTGTGTGTGTGACGGCCATCTTTGTCCCGTCCGGTCGTGTGAACGGCTTAAATCTTAGCAGTCAAGTTAAAAACAAGTTTAAAAACAAGTCCTGAGTGACAGCTAAGTGCAAATGGACGACTCTAGTGCAAGCTAACAAGAACAGAAGTTAAACAATTAAAGTGGTAGTCTGCAAGAGTCTCGCTTTTTTTTTTAGTTTATCTAGTCTCCATCTTCCTCGAGGAGAGAGAGAGAGAGAGAGAGAGAGAGAGAGAGAGAGAGAGAGAGAGAGAGAGAGAGAGAGAGAGAGAGAGAGAGAGAGAGAGAGAGAGAGAGAGAAGAGAGAGAGAGAGAGAGAGAGAGAGAGAGAGAGAGAGAGAAGAGAGAGAGAGATAAGAGAGAGAGAGAGAGAGAGAGAGAGAGAGAGAGAGAGAGAGAGAGAGAGAGAGAAGAGAGAAAAAAAATGTGCCTGAAATGTCTTGTGAGACTGAAACGGTGCCAAAGTTTGTTGTTTAACATTCAGCTTAAAGCCCAAATCTGGATTCAACCCGCATCTTCTAGATAGACATTTACATTACATAGGAATTTATCAGACTTTGTGGATGTGCTAATGGCCCCTCCCCTCCTCCCCCAACACACACACACTACACACACACACACACACACACACACGCCCTTCACCCCCACTGCCTTTAGTCATGCTAACTTCTCTACCTTCCTCACTCGCATATCCTTTCTCTTTCTTCTCTTTATCTTTCCATCTTGTTCTTCTTTCTCTTCCTTCCTTCCAGCAGGATGTGTCGGTCTGTTGTTATTTGGCGGATCTGAGTTTTCACCAAGACTAACATCACAACCGATATAATAAAATTACAAAATATATTTTTTGTATTGTGTTTTCCCTGCTGGTTATTTTCACTCCTGTGTTTTTTTTTCCTCTCATGGTTGTAATGTTTAGTCTGTTTTCTTGAGCTGCAGCACAGTACTGAGTCATGGATCCATTCCTTCATTCCTCTTCTCTCTCTCTCTCTCTGTTTTCCAGATGATTCAGACGAGGTGCGTTGGTTTCGTTCGTCGGGCGTCTCGCGGTCCCGACCGGCTGCTTCCTGTTTCCGACGCTGCTTCTTCCTCTGCTTCTCCTCCTGTGAGAGTTTCGCCAAACCGGAGGATTTCTGGACCAAACCGAGCTGCGGACTCTGCGAGATTTCTTACTACCGAGAACAACAAACAAAGTCGCTTCTTCAGCCCGAGCGGTCAAGTCGGTTTCCCTCGAAAAGTCTCGGAGCTTTTTAACTTTTTAAAAACTATTCATTGGGTTTTTGTCCCAGTATTCTGCAGGACTAAAATATTGTCAAAGTGTGTGGATTTGAACCTGCATCTTCTCATATACATTTACACTTTAGGCATTTATCAGACTCTTAACAAGAGTGATTTATGAGAAGCTTAAAATCCAAAATCACCAACATTATAAACAAGAGTAAGGACATTTACATTTTAGTCATTTATGCGACCGTCTTATCCAACGAGTGATTTCTCCTGGAGCCGAATTGTTGCCGTTATAAAAGTCTGTGGTGGTAAATCACGTCACTTTATTCCAGGCGGCGCCTTGGAGAAGAAACGCTGCAAAGTCTCCTGGGAAATGAGTTTGCCAGTTTAAATTGAGTCCTGTGGATTTCAGACTCCGGTGAAAACGTTCTGCAGGTTTGGCGAAGCTCTCCGGAGGCGGCCGTCTTCTGGGCTTGTTAGTACAGAGCCAGAAATGAGAAGCGTTGGCCGTAAATATGGAACAACATCGTCCGTAACACCGACATGCCGACATGACAGAGACTCAACGGACTAACTCTCAAAGATGTGCAGACCCTGTTCCCGTCCCAACATGCAGTTTTACATCATCAGTGACCAAAATCTAAATATAATATGGTCAGAAGAGACTGGAAGCACCACAGGCGAGTCAGATTCACCTGAAATGACCCGGACCAGAACTTTTTCAAACTGAAAAGTTCTTCAGCTGCCGATGAACTTTGCTTCGGCCGAACTGTTTGTGTCTCCGGCTGTCTGGAGGTTTCTGTCTCAAAGAGTTTGATGCTAATGTGAAGGAAGCTGTACATAAGATTTTTATAGAAAAATATGTCGGTATTTTGGCTTTGCTCTGGGGGAATGCATGTTTTTCTTTTTGTGTGTCTGATTGCACATGTGATATGTTCAGGGTGAGAAAATATTACCAGACAAATGACACTGTTGTCCACGTTGTCAGGAAACCAAACTCTAAACATCCAGTTAAAGCTTAATAATGAAAGTGTCTGGTAAGTTAATCTACTCTGCATTCACCGACCATCTTCTGGTTAATTTTGGGTCTAACAGCAGCTGTGGATGACGAGTAAAAAGTTATTTTCCTGCCCTGAATATGTTAGAACTTAAAAAAGGAGACGCCGAGTTTTTGTGTTTTCAACTAAAAGTGAAAACCTTCATGTCTTCTGTCTGATTGCACACTCTGATTTGATGTTACATGTCTTCTGTCTTTAAATATCACGGGAAAAACTTTATGCACAAACATTGGAGAGTTCTTGTCTGATTGCACACTTTGTATTTTATGTGCTGTGAGAAATAGAAAATGTTAGTCGCTAATTTTCTGTGTGACACAATGACTTTATGTGTCTGGCAAAAATGAAATTCCCACCATTTAAAAAAAATATGACACCCAAAATAATTTCTGGCATGAAATTAAACTTATTGTGGATCATTATGAGAGCTGTTGGTCGTCTTCTCTTCACAAAATAACACTTTAGATCATATAGCCAGATGTGTTTTTGAATATTGAGCAATAAACATCAGGCAAACATAAGGAAATATTGTTTTTCCAAAACATTATGAATGAAAGCTGTCAACTTTTTGAATATTCTTTATTTTCCAAACAAAATATTATTTTTTTTTTTCTGCACACTTCTCTGGTTTTGAAACAGGATTTGGTTGAAAACTACAAAACTGCAAGCAAAGCTTTCTCAAAAAATATGATACAGCAACTGTTGAATTATTGGAGACAAACTGGATCAAGCAGGAAAACAATTTGGCTCGATTTTCCTGTGCAGAAAAAAAACAAATTGTCCTTCCTGTCAGATTTATAACAGTTTGGTCGTGACAGCTGCTTAGCGCTGCTAAAACCCTTTTTTTTTTTTTTTTATAATTTTTTATTGGGTGAGTAAGGGTCTGAATACAATATATTCAATCTTCAACATGTTACATAATCATCATTTCTTCAAAATAAAAAGATAAAAAAAATAAAAAATAAAAAAAAGGAAGACAAATTTCATGATTTGACCCTGTTTAAGTTGCTCATCCACAAATTACATACAGTCACCTATGGTTGTCATCACAGGTGATATAGCATCCCCACCCACACATACATATACACACTTATCACACATACACACACACACGCAAACACACACACACACACACACACAACACACAACAAAACAAAACAAAATAAAAACGAAAACAGGGTTCCTTAAATTTTATGGATGCTGGGTGATTGTGATTTTGCGGCTCCACTATCTACAGAGCTTCAAAAATTGAGCTCCATATCTTATGAAATTGTTTCTCTTTGTTGCTGTCCACTGACATTATCCTTTCAATACTCAAGTAATATTTCATTAATGTTTTCCATTTTTGAAGTGTAGGTGCTTCTTTATTTTTCCAGTTTTGCAATATTAGCTTCTTATAAACTAATGACGAAAGAAGAATTTGCCATCCAGCTGGGTATCTTATTTTCCCAACATTTTGAAAGAGACAAATCATTGGTGAAAATGCTACTTTACAATTACAAGTTCTTGAAATCCATTTTTCAATGTTCTCCCAAGTCTTTCTAATTTTCTCACAAGCGCTGCTAAAACCCAGAGTTTAAATTAGAGAAGCGTCTGATAATCGATCAGTAAATGAATGTGCAGAGGTGCGTTTGACTTGTTTAGAGACTTGCAGGTTATAGATCGGTTCTCAGCATCAGCAGCAATGTTCAGAAAAAGAAGAAGATTTCAGAAGAACAAGAGATTTGATCGAGGCTCGCAAAACGCTAACAGCCCAGAAATTAGCATTTTGTGAGCGTCTTTTTTATCTCTTTTTTTTTATAGTGGAGCAGCAGTCGGACGAGACAGGAAGTTTGCTTCTTCACACTGCTGCCAGTGGAGAGAACTGATCTACAACCTGCAGAAGTACGTCAGCCATGTTTGTGAAAAGGGTGTGTGACGGCGGTGGTGCGTGGATGAGAGGAGCGTGGAGGCGGGGCCAGAGTAGCGGCCCATAATCCCTTGCTTGCGGCCTGCTGGGTGCAGAACAGCAGCGTCGCTTCAGACTGCCGGCATCGGAAAGTCACTTTGTGCTTTAAAGCTGAGAGATTATGATTTGCTGTTGGTTTGCAGTTGCTGTTATTGGTGGTTTTTGTGTGTGTGTGTGTGTGTGTGTGTGTGTGTGTGTGTGTGTGTGTGTGTGTGTGTGTGTGTTGGCTGGGCAGGGGCCGTGCTGCCATGTGTGTTTTGTGAGTAGATGTTTCATTAAAGAACATCAGGTCAGTCTCTCTCTCTCTCCTTATCTGCTGGTATTTCAGTGTTAACGTCTGTTTGCTTTGCTCCTGCACTATCTACAGCAGAGAGTTTATTGATGAGGTTGTGATTGATTATCTCCCGTCCTCTTATCTTAAACAAACATGAACAGTTCCTCCCCGGTCCATTGGCCTGACGGCTGTTTCAGCTCAGACACATTTGGTCACAGCTGTTAAAAAAAACGGACAGAAACATATCAATAAAATCAATAATAATGACATTTGAATTGTTAGTTAAATCACGATAATAAGAAAAGAGATCATGCTTTATTGTCAGTTTGAACAGAAATTTGTTTACAGAACGGCATAAGTTTGTAGTCTGCAATAAATAAAAAACAAAAAAGAGTCCCAGTTTCGAAATTTTACTTTCCACACAACAAAAAAAACATTTTCGTGGTTAACTCTGGTAAAATAACAACTTGTGTCCAGACTTTCCGTGTTAAGAGATAAAATGTTTGTGTTTCTTTTGTCCCGACAAGTTCCTTCTCTGATATCACCAGGCCCGGAGGAGTAGGGGGGGGGGGGGGGGGGGGGGGCTGGTGTCTGTGTGTGTGTGTGTGTGTGTGTGTGTGTGTGTGAGGTTTGGGGGGGGTGGGGTGGGGGGGGGCGTTTTTTTTGGAATGACACTGTGACCATGGAAGCGTTACATCATCTGGAGGTAAGGTGTTGCTGTAGTCGTAAAGTTGACTAAAAATAATTTGCATTCATGAACATAATTATAACCACAGTTTTCTGTTCAGTAAATGATGTTCAGTAAATGATAGCAGTAAACATTAAAATAAAAAATGAAAGGTAAGTTCTCAGCAGAGTCTGTTGGGACACTTCAGTTTATCAGCAGCAGACGGCTGCGGCTCCGTCCTGAAACAGAGAACTGCTCCATCTTTCACCTCCGAATAAATAACTCCTTTAACTTTAACGTCATTTTTATTTTTTACTCCACGCAAACACATTTGGGGTAAATATTTTCTGAAATTGTCCTAAAGTGACAGTCGTTTGATAGTGTTGGCATTTTAAATCAAACTATTATTAGAAGGAGTTCAATTTCAGTGATTTCATGTCCCACTACAGCAGCACTAAAACACTTTTAAAATCACAACATTACAGAAATTAAATCAGTTTCCATGGAGTGTGTATGGACAGAGAGACGGCTGCTGAAACGCTGCTGTTGTGAATTAAGTGTACAGACGGATTAATTAGGCTAGAGATGAATTAGTTAGAGTTACATTAATGAAGACCCCCCCCCCCCCCCACACACACACACACACACCCACACACACGTCCGAAAGCCGATGATAATCTACCGATTATGTGAAACAGACCAACGAGGCAGACAGACAGTCAGTGTTGGATGGTAACACATCGCCTCAGTAATGCCATCACTTTTTTCAGTAGCAGTAGTGAAAAAGGATTACATTACAGATACGAATAGACAAGAACGGCGATGACGCGGCAAAAAGGCCACGCCTACAAAGTGCGAAACTATTCAGTTTCTATGAGCAAAACAGTAAATCAGCATTTTCTGTGTTCTAATTATGTGAAATGTATATGGTGTAAATAATTGGTCGTAGCTAGAGACTCCCAAGTCTTGATGAAGTTTGCCTCGTAATGCCATTGGCCCCCGCGTGTACAATTACAGTGTGAACAGATGGATGAAGTCAATAAGCCTGTTGGATGATCACTTTAGACCCAGAGAAACTAAGAATAATGGCTGTATTTACTATAGTATACAAAAGAATATTACCACTGTATATTGTGCTGCTTACAGTGTGTTGAAAACTTAACTGCAGTACTACAGTGTTATGAAAAATAAATACTCTATACAGTAGCTACCATAGACTCAGTTACTGTGATATTCCAAAAGCTGCTCTGCCCTGACATAATAGAACAATTACGCAAGAAATGTGAAATATTTAAGATCATGCTCTGTAGGCTACTACTATAGCATAAATTAACCAGCCGTAACAAAAATAATTTTTGGTAGCTTTGTAGTTTAATTCAATTCATTTGGATTGAAAATATCAAACTCGATAGTCACTTTGAAAAAATAAAAAAATGAATGAAGATAAGAACTGAACTGACTGAAGAAACAGATAATCTCAGTAGAAACAAGTCCAGATCCCGTCCAGGCCCACAGCGTGTTGAACTCCCGCTGCAGCCACACTGATCCGTCGCAAAACACACAGATTTATTGAGGCTAGATTTCTGAAAAATAATAAATAAATGAAATAAGAAACTGACAGAAAACCTACAGTCATCCCAACGTTATACCAGGCTTTTATCTTTGTTTTGGTTGTACCGTTATTTCTGTGATTGCCACTATTTCTTCCAAAACGAATGTAGGCACGCCTCTGATTCGCCAACAGATGGTGACGAATTTGTCCGTTCAGAAAAAATTTCAACTGGGTTGAACTTTTCTGTCTGTCAAAAAGATCGCTCTGAGTGGAAAAAAAAGAAATTTGATCCATTATTTCATGAAAATCGAGTCGATCGGCATTGCATTTACTTCTGCATTACCAAACCTCACGAGGTGCAGGTCGCGCACTGTCACACACACAAATGGTAATGCAGAAGTAAATGTAATGCCGATCGACTCGATTTTCATGAAATAATGGATCAAATTTCGTTTTTTTTCCACTCATAGAGCGATCGTCAGGCGTCAGAAGACTTGGATTATACTACACGAGCTTTATGGAGTAATTTTATGGACATTTGTTGCCCTTTTTGAAGCAGAACGTCCGGCTCCCCATTCACTGCTCCTCCAGCAGCGAGCCTGGAGAACTAAGTTGTATTAAGAAAAAACACTCACCCGAGTTTGTACTGGCATGAGAATGAGTAGAAAATGACCGAATTAAAATTTTTGGGTGAACTAATCCTTTAAATACCACAGGTAATAACGTGACCTACCGTTAAACCTGCAAGAAGCGATTTCAGACCCTGTAACCAATCCTGAAACTAGCGTGTGCTACGTGGAGATTTCCGTGAGACGATGTAAACAAACAGCCACACAGCAGCAGCTTGTTGTTGTTTTCACCTCTTTCCTAAAGCTTGTTGTCAGTCGGCCCGAGTAACGGCGAATCGATGAAGCCAGCGAGGAAACGTTTTCAACTAGTAAACTTTCTACCTGCCTCTTCACTTGTCATTGTGGGACATGTGACCTTCAGGGGGAGAAAAAAGAAAAGACTTGTAACCGGCAATATTTCTCCGTAGGTACGTTGATTTTAGCCATTAGCCTTTATGTGTTTGTCCTTAAGGGCTCACAGTTGCACATGATCACAGTTACTCACACAGCTACCTACGCTTATGTGTGATTAGGTTTTGACCTTGTTTTGCCCCAGCAGTATGGAGGACCAAAGTAGTCACAATTAAATACATAAATATGTCAGTGAAATAAATAATTACATAAATAAATATAGAAATATATAATATAATCAGTAAATAAATTAATAATTGAATGATATTTTTTCTTTAATTTCAAAAATATTAAAGAATATTATTTCATAATTATTGTTTTCATAATTACATGACTAATTGTATTTTTATTTCATAAAAACATTTTTTTTATTTTTCAAATGGCTTTTATTTTTAATTACATGATGATATTATTCAGAATTACATTTTTCAAAGTGGTTCTTTTATTTCCCTTTCTCTTTTTTCATTGCTCCTCTTTTTATTAATGACTTCATTTCATGATGTCTCTTTTCATAATGTCTCAGCCGTCTGTCAATCAAAGTGAATGGGGCGGGATCTGTTTGCTGATTGGGTAATCCTTTGCAATCGATTATTTCTGGTCTGCTGTATTCACTCATGTCGATGACGACCCGATGATGCTTTACCGTCCAGGGGACGCGCTGTGTTGAAAAAAAAAAATCCACCGGCTGCGATTTTCTCACCGTCTGCGCATATATCTCGCGCATATCTTCCGTTTTGTTCAGTCTCAATGAGTGAAAGGAAAACGTTTTAAAATGCCACCAAAGAAAAAGATCAAACATATTGCTGGCCAACAAACTATTGCAGGTAGGGATGTACCCAAATCCGAATCCGTTATTCGGGAAAGCACAGATAGGCTAATGCGATGGAAACACTCGTTATTATTCGGGGGGGAAAGCCATGATTGACATGTCTGTGTGTCAGCCGCTATGTTTCTTCAAATCGATTCATAACATTGTGGATGGCCACAAGATAAAAATGCCCGTTCTTTTTGCAACATAGGACTTTGATTTCACTAACTAGTCGTTTCATTTACTCCACATTAGAGGTCTGCGACCCGACCCGAACCCGACGGGACCGAGACCGTAACGCGCTCGGTCGTGTCTTAGCTTACATTAGCTTTGTGCTTGTTAGCTTTAGGGAAGCAGGCTAACGTTACTCCTGGATAGCATGACAGAGCGAGACGACGTCAGTACTGGGTAGACTGGGAGTAGTTGGTAGTAACCTACTCAACCTGTTGCTGTAACTCAGTCTCAGTAAAAAAACAAGGAGCGCCACCCAGTGACTTAATCTGTTACTGCAACCAAACAATGTTCCAAAAGCATAGTAGGCATATTTGCGACTGTTAGAACTGTATGTCGGGCTCGGTTGTTTTTTTTCATGCGTGGAAAAAAGCACAATGTTTTATGCTCCTCGCTTTCTCCTGAAGCTCTGTGTCACACAGGCTGCTGGGCTCTCTCTCTCTCTCTCTCTCTCTCTCTCTCTCTCTCTCTTCAATTCAAAGGGGCTTTATTGGCATGGGAAACACACGTTTACATTGCCAAAGCAAGTGTGGAATAAATACAAAAAATGTACGTACACAATTAAAGATATACTAGAATAAAGAAATGTGTAACCAGAGCTGTGTAACATTGCAGAGTAGGGGTTTCTGGCACAACTCCACCTACTTCCAAGGTGCATGGAGAAGGGAAAAGGGTCCAAAAAGGTCAAAACTCCAGCAACACTTGCAGTATATAAAACAACTTTATTGTTAGACCAACGCGTTTCGGCTTGTGGCCTTCATCAGGGTCCATTGCAACATTGCAATGTTACACAATGTTGTTCAATTTTCAGATACATTTTCAACATACATGAATATAACCATAATTATAACCATATAACATCAAACACGAGTTTAACACTACAATTTGTCAAAAAACACAAATTTTATTGGGGACCCACTCAAATTACCACCTGTGGGTCCCGGGGACTCACTACATTGAAAACCTATTTATATCACTGAGCAGTATAAAGTTTATATGCATTTATATGTCAGTAATGCAAATTTGATTAACTAAACATTTATTTTGTATGATTGGCAATGCCTTGGAGCACATGCATTACTGTGAGTTTTCACTTGTCTGTAAGTTTGTTAATGCCAGGAAAATGTGTTTCTTTTCTGTGTTTTTAATGAGTTGGGTTAGTTAGGGTTAGGGTTAGGGTTAGGGTTAATGAGTTTGTTAGGCCATAAGCACGACTTCGTAGCAGCGTTCTCCAAAACAACTGAAGTCTTTGGGGACCCATCTTTAGAGCGCCGAAAAGAGCAGAAAATATCCATAAAATGTCTCCATACAGCTCTTGAAGCATAATCCAAGTCTCCTGAAGCCGACGATCGCACAGTGAGTGGAAAATATCGATATTGACGCCATTATTTACAGCAAATCTTCACTAGAGCCAGTTGATTTCTAAAAACGGCTGCGTGTGCAGTCGTGAATCTCCTCCACTTCCTTGTTTACACTCCTCCTACACAAACTGAAAAAAGTGACTTAAAACGCTATCCACGTAGTTATCAGACTCTCAAATGTCTGCTCACTCTGACACTGTACATGTAAATTATTTCACATACCTCCATTGTAAACACGCGCGTCGATAATTCAGAAGCTAAAGCCCTTTCAAATTGTTGAGTGTCATCATTGTAACATCTTGAAGAAATACGATTTGTTGAGCTGGGAAAATATGATGAAATATGCAGATTCTATTTTGGTGTATAAAATCCCCCATGGTCTAGCCCCTCCTCCTCTAAAGGAGTTTATAAAGAGAAACACAAACAGGAGGAGACTCCATTTAGAAAAAGTGCCATGAGGGATTTGCTTAGTTCATTCAGCAAAAAAAAAAAAAAAAAAGGTTACTGGATAATCAAAAATGCTCCCATAATTTAACATAAAAAACCTCTGGATGTGTTGTTTTGTATGAATTTAGGGCGTGTTTATTGTGTAGAGTGAGTTTTAGGTATGTGCTGTTTTGTACTGTGAACTAATTTGAGTGGTTATAAAGTGGTGTTGATTTTTTTTTCTCCCTACTTTTCCCCTCTTCCTATCTTTTTAATAGGTTATACTATAATTATTTTATGTAGATTCATTAATCTGTGACGTGTATTTTAATGTGACATCAACCTGCCAAGGGACAACAGATAATTACAGAAAATTAGCCTGGTGGATAAATCTGGCATATTTACATTTTATTTTAAATGTCCATTAATATGCACTGTCCCTGTTAAATAAAAAAGCGTACTGCAGCGCTGGGCTCCAGGCTTGATGGAGGGAGGATGAGGCCCTTCCTGCCTGCTCCACCTCCCTTGGCACTTTCACAGTGGTGGTTGTTATAAAGAATATTTTCCTTGCAGACCATGGTTGTGTATGGGGAGCTGTGTCCTTGCAGGGAGTAACCCCTCATCACATACCTGCCTCCCTTGTGTCTCCGCCTCCCTGGTCTGTCTCTCTGTGTTAGTCTGTGTCTGTTAGTGTGTGTGTGGCGTGGGCGTGGCTCCCTCTCTCCCCCCCGGCTCCTGGGCTCCGGGTTTACCTGCACACCTGAACCTCATTACTCATCACCACCAGTATATCTCCCCTGGCTTGCCATCCGTTCATCGCCAGATTGTTCCACCTAATCTGTGGTAGGCACACGCTCGGTCGCTCTGTATCCATATATCAGAGTTTATTCTTGTGTTCCTTGTCCCGTACGTTTGATCGTGTTTCTCCTGTGTCCAGGATTTCCCCGTGTGTCTCTCCGCCCGCCCACGCCATTCCTGCCAGTCTGTCAGCTTCCCTGCCGGTCCGCCTGCCTGCCACTCATCCGCTTGTCCGCCAGCCAGCCTGTCCGCTCACCTGCTAACCCGCCTGCTCGTCCGCCAGCCCAGTCCGGATCGTCTCCACCACTCCACCCCGCTGCCTTCGTTTCACTCCAACCAAATCCAACTACCAATAAACCTTTTCCCTTTTCCATCTACCTATTGTCCGTGTCTGCATTTGGGTCCTCGAAAACAATCCCTAACACATACGACTCCCCAGTGGCCACCTTCTCTTTCATTGCTTAGGAAATAATTATCCAGTATTCTTCCATTACTAACATACCTGACATACAGTAATTAAATGATTCCCACATTCAACAATCACAATATAAAGAATTAACTCTCTGAAACTATTACTCTCTCTATTTCCTTATTTACATGACCTCATGAAGCCTGGCCTCCATGACAACAGTACAACAAAACCAACTGAAACGGTCTAGCCTCAGTAGAAAATATAGTAAGCTACAATTAAAACACGGACTACCTAAACATACAGTATAAACAAGCATGTACTCAACCCCATGGTCCTTAGGAGTCCAGACGAATTTGACTCCACATGAAGTCATACGTCACAGGAGAAGTCTCCGTCAGTACTTGCTAGCAAGCCGGCTAACATTAGCCTAACTGTAACTTTATAAATGAAGTGTTCAAAATACGTACAACATTCACACATACACAATTAGGCACTTTTGCTAGCTGCTAAAGCAAACGAAACGACCAGTCTGTGTGTTTTAGTGGTGTTAGCTCACCTGGAAGAATAAATACATAAGTTTCCAAAGTTGTTGACTCTGTCGGTTGAATTACATTTTTCAAAGTGGTTCTTTTATTTCCCTTTCTCTTTTTTCATTGCTCCTCTTTTTATTAATGACTTAATTTCATGATGTCTCTTTTCATAATGTCTCAGCCGTCTGTCAATCAAAGTGAATGGGGCGGGATCTGTTTGCTGATTGGGTAATCCTTTGCAATCGAACACAGCTCGAGCTCCCAGACTGCCTGTGTAGAACAGCCTTACCAAAAAGAAAAAATTTATATGCGGCTATCTGTAGAATATACAAAATAGAGCGTTTATAATAAAATGACACACGTGTATCTTACAGTTAATATGAGTATTAACTGTAAGATATAAAAGAATATATCCTATGTGCCACACCTACCGACATACATTCAGGGCATTGTTTATTAACTGAGCGTAAGGAGATATGTACTGCTTTTAATCATTCTGCTGCATCCGGTCATGTGTTTGAAAACAATGACACTGAATTAATCAGAAATGCTGGCACCTCCCCTCCTAAAAATGGGAGCTCTACTCCTTCTCTTACTCTTACCCCTTATTTTAACTTCTTTATTTAGCTCCAGTGTAGTTACTGATGACCTTCTGGCCATTTTCCTGGGAAGTCCTCTGTCTCCTGTTTCTTGAGGGCTTCTGTCTGGAGTGTGAATGAATGAATGAATATTTTATTTTTGTGTCTGGTCATTTACATGACCCATCCCTCATGGGATTATTCAGACACATTAACTAATAACAAAACAAACCAAACATTCTGACGTGTTAACCCACTGTCATCTAACAGCACAATACTTTGTTATCATCCAAACATCAATATAAACATAAACAAAAACATAAACATCATCCAAACATAAACATAAACCTCCCACAAATAACGCTCCAGGAGATATCCCACAATGGGAAAAAAAACAGCAAATATGCAAACATACAAACACGGCCCCCGAAGCACAAGACACAATACACAAATCCAAACAGGACAAAATCTGCATCAGCATCCATTAGTGCCAAACACTGTATATTTGATCCAGTTCATAAACCAATAGTTTGCAATCCATATAGAATAGAGTATGAGGAATTTATCTATCATATGTTACTTTTCTCCTCCTATCCCATGCTTTAGAGAGATATTCAGAGAATGCAAAAACATTATCAAAAAGGTATTCAATTAAAGTTCCATTCTCAATACCTATCAAATCTAAATCGGGAACATGAACTTATTTAAACAATATTTGTCGTAAATCATGATATAAAGGACAGTATAGGATGAAATGAATTTCGTTCTCCACTTAATTCAACTCACAATATATCAACACACAATCACACCTCTGTATCTTCCAGTTTCAATATGTAGTGGTAATATACCACATCTTATCTGTGCACAGAGTGATCTCTGACTTTTAGGCAAATTATACTTAACATATTTTTCACATTTGTAGTTTTTCTTAAATAAACAGTAAGTTCTCAATTTTGGCTTTTGCCAAATTTCTTCTGCCCATGATTGTGTGCATTTAGCCCGGACTTGGTATTTAAACTCCTCCACCTCCACATTTGCTCTTTGGAAATAATTTTCTTCAAGTCCACACTCTTCTAATAAATCAAGTATTTCAGATACCCATTCACCTCCAACAGACAAATCCCAATAAAATATTTCTTATTTTTATTGGTTGGTGTTCAACAGGCTCACCATGCTGGCCTTCCATCTTACTTCACAGGAGTCCCACCCCATATCCCCATTAACTGCCAAAACAGGCGCATATTTATGAAGTCCCAAAAAGAATCGAATTGCCCGATTATGGATGCGTTTGTTTTTCTGAAACCTTTTGTAACCCCATATTCCTGACACATAATCTAAAACAGGACATACACATGTTTGATATAGTTTGGAATATGTAGAATAACCCATCTCTCAGCATTTTAGTTTTACCTGTAATACCTCCCAATGCCCTACTTGCCGAGTCTGCTAGAACTGATGCACCATGTAAAAAGGACATACTTTCATCTAGAAACAAACCAAGATACTTATATTTATCTGTAAACTCAAGTTGTTTCTCACCAACACAAAACTGAAAACTACTCCTTTCTCTACCTGGTTTTCGAAAATGCATAACTTGTGTTTTTTTTTTTGATTGATACACAGTCTCCACTTTTTACACCATTCAGCAACACGTCAGCATTGTTTGTAAATCTTCCTCATTTTCTGACAGCAAAATAATATCATCAGCATAGAGAAGAATGTTTACAAGTACATGGCCACATAATACCCCTTTCCCCAGCTGCTTTACCTCTCTTCCCAAATCATTAATAAAAACAGCAAATAAGGTTGGTGATAGAACATCCCCTTGTTTAACACCAGAGGGCGTGGAAAACCATTCTGTAAGATATTCATTCACTTTTACACAGGCAACGGGTGCCCTATATAAAGAGTTAACAGCTTGATAGAATTTTCCATTAACCCCTATTTGGTAAAGCTTATACTTTAGGAGATCATGATTGAGAAAATCAAACGCCTTTTGAAAATCAATAAAGCAAGAAAATGTGGGCTTATTGTATTTTAATCTGTTTCTAACCACTGTGGATACTGTAATATGATCTATACAGGCTCTTCCCTTTCGAAAACCATTTTGCTCCTCCTCGAGTAGACTGTTTTTTTCTCTGAGCAAAACGTTGTGGCTGAGGTCTGAAAAGCAGGTTTCAAAGTTTCCTTCAGTGATCGGAGATGTGATCGGAGGGAGGGTGATGTCACTGGTGGGATGATGCAGTGGTCGGGATATGGCTCCCAGTCAGAGTCTGAAATGAACACATGAACGTACTATTTGCCCCCTCCTGCCCCCAAGAACAAGGACAAACAAGCAAACAAAAACAAACACATAAACCCTTATGGTTCATTTGCTGCCCATATTTCAGTAATAATATTACCATCCACCTTTGCGTCGATGACATGAGGTACACCGTCGATCTCCCCCACCCCCTCCTCCCAAAGAGCCTTTGGCCAATGTAATCTCACACAAATACATGAAATGAACACGATCTCTAAAACTGCGATTTACGTACCGTGGACATGTATTATGGCAAAATAACGTTTCTCCACCACAAACTGAATTACGTTCCCCCAAAACAAATTGAAATACGTTTCTCCGCCACAAATTTAAAATCGTTTCTCCGCCACAAATTGAATTACGTCCCAAAGGTTGGTTAACGGTTACATTTAGGCAAGTAAAACGGGAACGTATCTATGTTCCCAGGGTCCTATGTTCCCAGGGTCCTATGTTCCCAGGGTCCTAAGTTCCCAAGGTCCTATGTTCCCAGGGTCCTAAATTCCCAGGGTCCTATGTTCCCAGGGTCCTATGTTCCCAGGGTCCTATGTTCCCAGGGTCCTAAGTTCCCAAGGTCCTATGTTCCCAGGGTCCTAAATTCCCAGGGTCCTATGTTCCCAGGGTCCTATGTTCCCAGGGTCCTAAGTTCCCAAGGTCCTATGTTCCCAGGGTCCTAAATTCCCAGGGTCCTATGTTCCCAGGGTCCTAAGTTCCCAAGGTCCTATGTTCCCAGGGTCCTAAATTCCCAAGGTCCTATGTTCCCAGGGTCCTAAATTCCCAGGGTCCTATGTTCCCAGGGTCCTATGTTCCCAGGGTCCCCAGTTCAATATTCTGTTAACACACATTAACCCTCCTATTGTGTTCGGGTGAAATTTGACAGGTTTCAAGTTAAAATATTTCATAAATATTATCCAGTTTTTTTTATTGGAACAAGGCTTCAAAACAGCTAGGCTATATAAACACAACAAAACCAATGGTTATCATTTTATTTGATTTTGAAGGTCTCTAACCCTAACCCTAACCTCTGGGTAAACATCTACACACAACCAACCTAACTCTAAAAGAGTCGATTCTCGATTCCATCACGTCGATTCTGAGAATCGATTCCACTAGTTAACAGAATTAGAGTCGACTCCTGTTGCAATCTTGGCTCCAACCTCTGGAATTGAAAGAAGCTACTTTAATTGAAACAAATTTGTAATTAATTAATTAATCAACTGGACAGTTGCTACAAAACCTGTTGAGCTAACCAGACTTTGTAGAACATTTGTATCAAGTTTTGTACCATTGCAATGTAATAAATTCGTTTTGTTGTGCAACTTAAATTTGACGTGTAGAGTCGACGTCATCAGCGCAGTAGCTCACTAAGCGTTACCTGACCGACCGACTCATCTCAGCCTCGACGTCTAGAACCATGGAGACGTCTGTTAAACAGCTGATCAACATCAAGTTACTCAGAGGGTTGACGAGCTGCAAGCTGTTTATTAAGGATCACATCCAAGACTACGCAGGTCTACAGTCTCTTGTCTAGTGACCTGACTTTGTTAATAACGTTCTGCAGGTCGAAGGTCACGTAGCTAGTAAAGTATTCTTCCTCCTCTTTCTGTTACATGTTAGCGTGTGTCATTTAACTTTAATAACATATTTGCGTGTTTTGTACAGCGTCCGGTGTGAACAGTCAGAGCTCGCAGCTACAGATCCAGAGATGAGACCGGCGAGACGTTTCAAACGAGACGAGAGATCGTCGTGGAGGCGACTCTCAGAAAGAGCCGGTAGCTTCGTCAAGCTTTGTCCTCTCTGTGATCGACGGCTGGTCGCCAAGGCAACGACGTCTTCGGCCGAACAATCTGGTAGATTTCACAACAAAGCAGGTGTGAGCGTATTGTTCTCATTCATAAAGCCGCCGCTGCTGCAGTTTCCCTCCTGACTTCACTGAGCAGAACCTGGACCCGTGAAACCGGTCTCTGGTCAAAACTGGGTCCAACCAGGTCCGGTTTGGCCCAGGTCTTTAAACCTGTCATGATGTTGATTATTGATTATTAGGACTGAATATTAAGTGTGAATATGATCCATATTGTTGCTGTAACCTCACTCTCTGTTTACTCTCAGCTCTTTTATATTTTCATACAGAACATATTTATTCTTTCTGGTAAATTTTCATATTGTAAATATTTTGAATTGATTCTCTTTGTCTCAATAAGATCCACTGCTGTTATTTTGGAATAAATATTGGTCATACTTTTATACATATTTCTATTCAACGTGTTGTGTTTATATAAACTGGTTTTAATAGATTCTTACTAGATTATATTTTTCTTTGCTGGATCCTGTTACTGTTTACTGATTTCCCCACTGGATCAATAAAGTTTTGTCTAATTTCATTTTATAATTATTATTATTCTCTGGATCAGGATTAAGGGTCAGGATTAAGGATTTATTATATTTGACACCAGTCCCGCTTGCCCCCAACATCCAATCAGATTCCTCCAGAGCTACATAAGGGATATGATGTCATTGATCAGTATTACCTCTCTGGTCTCTAGATGTATTATGAATAGTCTTCAGTATTCATGTTAGTGTGGCAATAATATAATTTATTAAACCGTCAGATGTGGCTCTGCTTCAGATTCTCACTCTTTACTGGGTTGGCTTTGAGAACTCACTGAAGTGGCCCAAGCCTTGAAACCAGGATCATCATCATCATCATCATCATCATCATCATCATCATCACATTGATTCATTCAAACTGCATAATATCCATCACATCAGAGCTGGACTGTCAGGAACATCTGGTCTCAGAGTCTCAGTGAACTTTACATTTCTATCTGTTGTAATTCTACATCTCCTCCTTCAGGCTGAAATAGATTTAACATGATAGTTTTCTTTCAGCTGGATTCACTTTGTCCGTTTGCCTCATGAAAAGAGTTAAGTGTTCCTAATATTTTGTCCGGTCTGTGTACATGTCCACATGTCACCAGAGGGGTCAGAGGTCAGAGGTCAGCAACCTTTTACATGACAAGCAGCTGCTGATCTCACTGAGCTAGAAGCAGCTGAGAAGCTTCATCCATCACATTATTTATTTCAGAGTTGAAACTGCTGATGATAACTGTGTGTGTGTGTGTGTGTGTGTGTGTGTTGGTCCCTCCCTGTCCCTCAGAGTCAGAGCCTATCTGCCCCCTAGTGGCCGTTAGGAGACTTTCACTCTCTCACAGTTGAAACTGCTTGTTGGAAAAGATGAAGACCAAACAATGTTCATTTAGGAGAAACTTTAATTCTGACAAACAATTACAGAAAACTAGATAGAAGTTTATCTTGGAATGATGAGATGACAATAAAATACCAAATGTTGCTAAAGAAAGATATTTCAACCTGTCAATCATCAACAACAGACTCTAAGATGAACAACCAGAACTTGATTCTGTCTGGTTTCATTTCTCATTCATTTCATTTTCATAATAAAATGTCCATGTTCTTGTTGTTAAAACCCTGTTCAGTTACCCAACACACACAATACACTCTATTTAGTAAAGTGTGTGTGTGTGTGTGTGTGTGTGTGTGTGTGTGTGTGTGTGTGTGTGTGTGTGTGTGTGATCCTGTACAGAGTGAACTATCATCTCAGCAGCTGTGTTTGGTCAGCAGTGTGAGTGTTTCTCTCTCCCTCCTCTATCTGACAAGAGACACTGAGGAACCAGACCTGAACCAGAGCCCAAACCCAGGATAGAGTGGTTCAGTGAATGTGGAGTGGAAGGTGTGGATGTGGATCAGTGTGTCAGAGGAAACTCTGTAGAAGGACAGAGAGCCAGCAGGCCAGTCCAGATACACTGCTACTCTGTTAGAGTCAGAGGAGGAGAGGGAAGGTAAGACTGTTTCTCTGTTATTGTGAAAGGCAGAGTAAGTGTTACCACGGCAGTACAGACTCCAGGACTTTTCATTCCTTCCAAGCAGACAGTCAACACCCTTTCCTCTCCTACTGATTCCTCTGTAAGTCACTCCTATCTCAACCGTTCCTTCCCTCTCGACCTCCCAGTAACAGCGACCAGTCAGACCATTTCTACACAGCAGCTGTTCCCAGTAGTCAAATCTCTCTGGGTGATCAGGATATGGCTGCTCCTCTCTCACCCTCGTCACCCTTCTGTTGTCTTCAGACAGGAAGAGGTATCTGTTCACTGTGTTTGGGTCCAGTGTGAGTTCACAGGCATCTGATGAGAGAACAAGACTCAATACAGCAGCAGCTTCTCATCTAATACACCTGTTGTGTTTATTATTGGTTGATTTATTAACAGATTGACTGTTCATTTCTTCAGTTTCATGATGACACATTTTGTCAGCCATCTTTCTTCAGAGTAGGATTTGAATGAATAGATGTCACACATGAGCTTTCTATTTAAATAGAAACTGAATGTGCTGCTTTGTTTTCATGAATCAAACTAAATACACACTTACACTTCCTCAGACCTGGTTTCAACCACCGCACTGCATCATGGTCCACACTGGGGGGGTAAATAAAGTCAGACAGCATAATCTCTTTGATAATGAACAAATAACCTTCATAACCTTCCATATGAGTGATTTTCCAGACGCCGTCACTCATATCCTCCATTCAACATTAAACAATATTCCTCAGCTTCTCAGCAGCTCCGTTCACACTGAATTTATGAATCAGAGTGAATGTTCATATGTTGGTACAGACTGGAGCAGAGCGGAGTAAAACGACCAGACTGAGTCTGTACGGTAACAGGAGTCACTCCACTCCTGTAAATAATGTCTGTAACCATAGTAACGTTTACTGCAGACCAATATGGCGGCTCCCATCGCCTGTGTTTTCAGTTTACTGGACACCAGTAACACCAGTAACCAGAGGCGTCAGTTTATCCATCAGATTTGAATAAACCTCCACCGACAGCGGCGTGGTTTCTCTTCTTCCACCTCATGAACTCGATACTTTAAAGAGACGCAACATTCGGCCTCAAGACACAGAACTGGTGGAGCGACTGCAGTGTTGAGGAAACAGACTGATAGAAAATGTGAGAATGTCTCAACTCTTCCCTCCGTCTCTTTCAAATGAGCGATGATAAAGTTACGTAACGTAACGAGCGTCGAGCCCGACGTCACGTAACGAGCGGCTGTCCGGTCCGGTTCCGGTTCACGCTACTCGGACCGACCGAATCCGCTCTCGGGTTCAGTATCGACACCTGAATGTTTCAGGTAGTGAGTTCGGTCGTAGAAAGCTTCGCTCTCCTTAATAACCGAACCGTGTGCGAACCGAACGGGACGAAGCTCCAATGAGGAGCGACGGCCGTATTTAGCCGCGGCGCGGACGCGGCCGGTCCGACGGAGAAAACGCGCGCGACTCTCGGCCTTCTAGCGGACGTCGCCTCTCCATACCTGAGAGAGTCCGGTCTCCGGTGTGGATCCTCCAGTCCAGCAGAGAGCAGCTTCACTCCTGAGGCTCCTGGATGATTGTAGCTCAGGTCCAGCTCTCTCAGATGGGAGGGGTTGGAGCTCAGAGCTGAGGCCAGAGAAGCACAGCCTTCCTCTGTGAGCAGACAGCCTGACAGCCTACACACAGACACACACACACACACACACACACACACACACACACACACACAGAGACACACACACACACACACAGCAACATGTTGCATTTTCTTCAGTGATGTATAGTTTGTAGTTCTGGGTGATAAAACAATATTGATAATTATCTTGATTCAATTTTTCTCGATTTCAAAATAAAAGCAGCTTGATAATTTTCAATAATATTGATCACAGCAGAGTTTCTCTCTTAAAACAGAATTCTGGTTATTTTCAACCTGGACCTTGTTTTCCTAGTTTTAGTCATGAAGATTGATGGATTCAACATTTCATCACTTCCTTCACTGTAGAGTTTTACGTAGCTTCAGTTAAATCAATATTCCACTTAGTTTCAACATGAAGTTATTTATTTGAAAAGCAGAATATAATCTACTGACCAAGACCAGATGCAGCTGGACCAGTTTGTAGTTCAGATTTTTACTTCCCATTCATTTGAATGGAAACTGCCATTGAACACGTTGGTGAACAGATTCAACAGCAGATCCTGCTGCTGTGATTTTTAATTGACGTTTGGTTCGACTATTTAGTTGAAAGGATGGAGTCGCACACGATGGAAAGTTACTTTGTTAAGCACTTATTTTATTTCATAACAGAACGCTTTCGGCCCTCTGGCTTTCATCAGTGTCTGATAGTAACTCATCTTTTTCCTCTATATGTAGGGAAACTTAATTGTCACAGGTGTGTGGAAAGACACAGGTGATGTCATCATCTCAACATGATCTTGTTACAACATTGAATCAACAAAATAAGAGGCTTCAAAGTATTTCATACATGCAGACACTGCTTTCAAAATACCTCTACCATTTTGACATGAAGGATCTGATCCCCATAATAAGAATCATTATGTGAAGGTCTTGCTTTGTAAGTCCCTGGTGTTAAACTAAACTCCAACATGTGCTTCCTGATGTCGCCACCAGGGGGCATTGGTGTTATTTACATTGTTAAACGTGTACAAAAAACATGTCGTCCATGTCGCCCTTTAAGATGATGCAAAATATCAGAAAACAATATATATACTGTATATGTCAAAAAACGATGGGATCTCTGCAGACATCAGGTGGTCAGCCGTTCATAAATCAGACATACCAACAGTCTCTAAGTTTCAACATTCGGCTACTATATTCACACGGGAGCCCGACCTCAAGAGTCGTTCATTCATAAAAACACCGTCAGATTGCATTCCTCGTTCAACCCATTAGGATGCAATGCATTTAAGGTATGTATCCAGAAACATTCCCTTTTCAATAAGGCATTTTCCTTGTTACCCCCTCTGCGATTCAACCTTACTTTCTCAATGCCTGTACATTTGAAGTCCTCCAGTCTGTGTCCTTTATTTAAAAAGTGTCTGGCAACTGGGGATGTGATGTCTCCTCTCCTGATGCTACTTCTATGTTCCTTAAGTCTGACGTTAAGCTTCCGTGAGGTTTGAGCGACATAGTATTTATTGCATTTACAAAAGAAAAGATATATAACATTGGTAGTGTTGCATGTGATGAGTGATTTTATCGTGTTGATTGATAAACCTGTTGGTTTTCACCATATTATTACAGGAAGTACATGATCTGCACATTCTTTTCAACTTATATGATCTAATAACTGGATACCGCACCGAACAGTCTACGATTACATGTACTGCTATTTACAACCAAACAGCATCTTTACTGACAGGAGAGAACACAGCGGAGGGATACCATGTAGGAGAGATAGTTCCTGTTTGGGAGACCGGATCTACTTTATTTTTAAATACTCATTTTAGTGTGAACCAAGAACAGAAATGCAATGGAACTGCGGACCAGTTGCTGCTTTATTGTCTTCCAGCAGGATCTGTTGTTGAATCTGTTCACCAACGTGTTCAATGTCAGTTTTCAGGAGGTTTTCTCCTCATTCAAACTCTACAAACTGGTCCAGCTGCATCTGGTCCTGGTCAGTAGTTTATATTCTGGTCTTCATGGCGGTCAGGTGCTGAATAACCCCCATGTTAAAACTAAGTGGAGTATTGCTTTAAACAGGAGCGCTGCTGTCCAACACACACACACACACACACACACACACACACACACACACACACACACACACACACACACACACACACACACACACACTCTCCGGCAGCTGGAGCCAAAAGTGATGAAAACACAGAAACACTCTGCAGTGAAACGTCTTTAAACAGCTGCGACTGAACACTTATGATGTTTCACTTATAATAGTCCATTTGATATTTTTTAGGTTGCTCACACACTTCCTTGTTTACTTCACTGGCTGCTGGTTTTCTGCTGCGTTCAGGTCAAACTGGAAGAAGAACGGCTTCACTGCTTTGTTTCATTATTCTTATTTAAATATTATATGAGGTTATAGTGTTGAAAAATAAGACTGAAAAACCATTCACTCCCGCTTTTTATTATTATTATCATTATATTATTATTATTATTATTATTATTATTATTATTATCCTTATTTCAGTTTTATTCTAGCAGTAAAGAATGTTTTAAATGAAAGTTGACTGATCTATTCAACTTTTATTCAGGAGCAAAATTAACCCTTTAAACTCGACAGAAATAGTGATTTTACATATTGTGATAAAACTCGACATCGCCTGATATGAACATTTTTATTGTAATAACATTTTCAGCTTCATCACCCAGCACTAATAGTTTGTTATTTATTGTTTATTTTGAGCTTTTGCAGCTTTTGAACAGGTTTTCTGAAAAACAGATCGTAGCTCTCAGTGAAAATTCTTTGTTTAAAAACAGTTACATGTTGGATTTTCTCATTAATGAACTGCTCTGAAATCAGTTATTATAATATTATAATATATTATAATATATGATATGTCTCCAATATTAACAGCTGACCCCAGGATCAGGTTTGTGTTTTCATTTCAGTTCTGGACTCAGTTTGACAGAATCTGACAAGTCCTTTACTTCAGGTTTCACCAACAGAGGCAGTGAGGAGAGAAATAATGAAATATTCTCTCAGAGGAGAGAAAGTAGAGCTGAATGTTGGTTTCTCAGCTGCTTTCAAAAACCACATCAGCAGGAAAATGACAGTTCAGGTATTTTCTCTGACATTAATGTGCATGTAAAGCAGAATTTAAACGGTCTGTTGAACAGTAACAGTGATCCTGACCTGAGAGTCTCCAGTCTACAGTGTGGACTCCCCAGTCCAGCAGAGAGCAGCTTCAGTCCTGAATCCTGCAGGTCGTTGTTACTCAGGTCCAGCTCTCTCAGACTAGAGGACTGGGAGCTGAGACCTGAGGCCAGAGCTTCACAGCTTCTCTCTGACAGCTGACAGACACTCAGCCTGAAGGACAAGAAGACATGTGGAAATGTTACTCTGTTATATTTAATGTCATTATTGTATTATTTCTACTGACAGACTGTATTGATGAGGCTAACTGACCCTTATATTTAATGTCATTATTGTATTATTTCTACTGACAGACTGTATTGATGAGGCTAACTGACCCTTATATTTAATGTCATTATTGTATTATTTCTACTGACAGACTGTATTGATGAGGCCTGGTCTAAAGCAGGTCCCAGTGTGTTTGCATGGTGCTGTATACTGAGCTGACTGGAGCACTAACACTGACAGGGAAACTGGTTTGATTCCCACTGGGCCGCCCATGCTAACAATGTATTCACACACGGTGCTGTAAGGTGATTGGATAAATAAATCCACCAAATGGCACATGCTTTGTTACGCTGCACAACGAGCCATAAAAAAGAAAATAAAGTGGATAGAAATTAGGAAACACTTTAAAAACAAGTGGATTTAAATAATAATATAAAATATAAACACGAGAAACAAGATGAAGAAGTGAGGAGAGACAAAAAAGATTACACAAAATGACACAAAAGCAAGTCAATAAAAGTGTGTTTTACAAAGAGTTTTAAAGATGATAGTGAATCTGCAGCCTCAGTCCCTCAGGAAGGCTTTCCACAGTCTGGAAGCCCTGAGGACTAAAGTGAAACCACCTTCAGTGTTGAGTCTGGACTGAGGGAAAGTCAGGAGGACCTGAAGATCTCAGCTGGCTCTCAGCTCACAGGGAACTAAGAGCTCCACAGTGTAATTCAGGACCAAAACTAGCTGCTTTAAATGTGTTCAGTGACATTTTAATATGAATTCTCTATCTAACTGGTAACCAGAGGACAGATGTTAAAACTGGGCAGATGATGATGTCACCTTCCCACTGGTTAAAATCTAGCTGCTCTATTCTGAAGCAGCTGGAGATGTGACAGTGAATTATGGCTGAGAGGAACAGAGAGAGGTGCAGTAATCTAATGACAAGATATCAGAGCATGGATGATCTTCTCTCAGTCACTGAGCTTCACTGCTGTGTATATGAAGCTGGATCAATAAAACTCAAATACTCATGTAAAACCTGCAGGGCGACCTTTGCAGATTCAGGAATCCTGTTTTGAGAGAACGGACCTTAATTTGGAGAAATGTGTCGAATCAACTCAGAAAAACTGTTAACTGATCTGACCTGAGAGTCTCCAGTCTGCAGTGTGGACTCTCCAGTCCAGCAGAGAGCAGCTTCAGTCCTGAATCCTGCAGGTTGTTGTTACTCAGGTCCAGCTCTCTCAGATGGGACGGGTTGGACTTCAGAGCTGAGACCAGGACTTCACAGTGAGTCTCTGACAAGCTGCAGCCACTCAATCTGAATAAAGAATAAAGCATGTAGCTATAAAATAAAATATTCCTGAATGCTTTCAACAATCCAGTGTTTCATAATCCAGTGGACTTCAGCATGTTGTCAGTGTGGATCAGCATCATGTCGGCCTCATAGAGTCTTTCCATCTGAAACCAGACCGGCTGTCACACCTCTGTCTCAGGATTGGTCCATTTTCCTTGAACACATTCTGTAACCGACCAGATGAATAAATCTGCAATTTGGGCCCTGAATGCCAAGTAGTTTTAAATAAATAAAGGTTTAGTTAAGGTCCAGAATCCACAGAATCTACATCAAAATATGCATTAAAATTGGAGTTATGATAGAACAATTAGTTTTTACCATGAAGGAATTTCATCAGGAAGATAAAATGTTGCACACATTAACTCCATACCATCATGCTTAAACTGTGAAAGATACCAGAGTGTACTAATATGGACACATGTGACTTTTTATCCTTGAAGATACACAAAAGAAAATATCTTTAATACATTGTGTATCCATAGTTGGATCAATACCTGGGTGATTATGTCTCTATACGTTCTGGGTAATTACCACAATAAAAGTCTGATCTTTAATTCCTTTATTGCCTCCAACACTCTCACATCAAAGTTTTGCCCCCAATAGATGGAGGCCATTTTGGAGCCATTTGGACTCCTGTATCTATAAAACTATGGAGAATATCATCAACAAAGTTCATCGTTATTCATTTGAATACAAAAGGATTGTGTGAAAACAACATGAGGAATTTGAGATCTAAGCCTCTAAAACCAGATCCTGTCTGATTTCAGATGGATCGACTCTATACAGACGTCCTCAAATTACAATATTCATATAATATTCATATCAGCACATTATTAAATATGATGTCTGACCTGAGAGTCTCCAGTCTGCAGTGTGGACTCTCCAGTCCAGCAGAGAGCAGCTTCAGTCCTGAATCCTGCAGCTTGTTGCCACTCAGGTCCAGCTCTCTCAGATGGGAGGGGTTGGACTTCAGAGCTGAGACCAGGACTTCACAGTGAGTCTCTGACAAGCTGCAGCCCCTCAATCTGAATAAAGAATAAAGGAGGAGTTGGATTTAAGAGCTGAGACCAGGACTTCAGAGCTGAGACCAGGACTTCAGATCTGAGGTCTCTGAGAGTTCACAGCCAGAAAGTCTGTTTACAGATTTAATGTAAAATGAGAGATTATCAAAGCAGAGCTGAGACTAGCATACCAATCAAAACTTAAACAGCATACTACTACTACTACTACTACTAATACTACTACTATTAATAATAATAATAATAATAATAATAATAATAATAATAATAATAATAATGATAAGGACAATAATTTGTATTATAGAATTTGAAATTTCCCAAAAGTGGTTAATGTATAATATAACGTTTAAAAAAAAGAATGAAAAATGATAGAGATTTCAGCCTGAGCTCCACAGGCAGTTCAGTTCAACTTCTGGTAAAACAACTCAGTAAAACAGCCTGACACCATTAGAGTCCGGCTTCACCACAGATTTGGCTGGGGTTTAGTTACTTTTAAGGTTTTGAGCCTACAGCATTAAATTCCAACTTTCCGAGTCGTATTTCGCACTTTGTCGGCTCGTTCATGTCGCTCTCTGTAATTCTGATATTTCTGACATGAGCTGAAGGCAGGAGAAGACGAGGGGAATCTTTCATAGATATCACACCAATAAAGAGTTGAACTAGACTAAAGAATGAAACTCAGGAAACAACCGATCTGTTAGATCAGTAACTGGAATGTGAAACTGAACCTGGAACAGTAATGACTTTACTCTGTTACAGGAAAAAGTAATGTGATTACAGTGACACATTACTTTGTAACGTGTTACGCCCAACACTGTACCACTGCTATGTAGAACAACAGTTAATAGTGTGTATGTTTGAGGAACTATAGATCTTTATTGTAATTCTGATGGTGTCAGGTATGAAGGTCGCTCTACACTGTTCTATACTGTTGGTATTCACATCAGGACTAACCGAGCCTTCCTGCAGTTCCTCACAGCTGGGATCAGTCTCCATCGTCCCTCCTCTGATGTGTTGTAGGCCCCCAGGTCCAACACATCCAGAACCTCCTCTGACATCTGCAGCATGTAGGCCAGAGCTGAGCAGTGGATCACAGAGAGTTCCTTCTCTGATCTGGTGTCTGACTTCAGGAACTGTTGGATCTCCTGATGTACTGACTGGTCGTTCATCTCCATCAAACAGTGGAAGATGTTGATGCTTCTGTCTGGAGAGGTACTGTAGGTGTTCATCTCCTTCAGGTTGCTGATGGCTGTCTGGATGCTTTCTGGTCTGCTCTCTGTCTGACCCAGCAGGCCTCCTAAGAGTCTCTGGCTGGACTCCAGTGAGAGGCCATGAAGGAAGCGGACAAAGAGGTCCAGGTGGCCATTTTTACTCTTCAGGGATTTGAACATGGCTGTCTTCAGGAAGACATCCAGGGATTGTTCACTATCTTCAGATCTACCTTCTCTTCTATCTCTTCTATCGTCTCCCAGGAATGTCTTCAGTACCTTCTCTTCCATGTTTTTGTAACAGTGGAACATGTAGACAGCAGCCAGAAACTCCTGAATGCTCAGATGGACAAAGCAGAAGACCTGGACCTGGTACAGCCCACACTCCTCTTTAAAGATCTGTGTGAACACTCCTGAGTACACTGAGGCTGCTCTGATATCAATGCCACACTCTGTCAGGTCGGCTTCATAGAAGATCAGGTTGCCTTTCTCCAGCTGCTCAAAAGCCAGTTTTCCCAGAGAGAGAATCATCTTCCTGCTCTCTGTATTCCAGAGTGGATCTGTCTCAGCTCTCCCATGATACTTGATGTTCCCCAGTTTGGACTGAACCACCAGGAAGTGGATGTACATCTCAGTCAGGGTCTTGGGCAGGTCTCCTCTCTCACTGGTTTTCAACACATGGTCCAGAACTGTAGCAGTGATCCAGCAGAAGACTGGGATGTGGCACATGATGTGGAGGCTTCGTGAAGTCTTGATGTGGGAGATGATTCTGCTGGCCTGCTCCTCATCTCTGAATCTCTTCCTGAAGTACTCCTCCTTCTGTGGGTCAGTGAAGCCTCTCACCTCTGTCACCATGTCAACGCACTCAGGAGGGATCTGATTGGCCGCTGCAGGTCGTGTGGTTATCCAGAGGCGAGCAGAGGGAAGCAGTTTCCCCTTGATGAGGTTTGTCAGCAGCACATCCACTGAGGTCGACTCTGTAACATCAGTCAGGATCTCGTTGTTCTTGAAGTCCAGAGGAAGTCGACACTCATCCAGACCGTCAAAGATGAACACAACCTGGAACTTGTCAAACCTGCAGATTCCTGCTTTTTTGGTCTCAGTAAAGAAGTGATGAAGAAGTTTCACCAAGCTGTACTTTTTCCCTTTCAGCAGATTCAGCTCTCGGAAAGTGAACAGAAATGTGAACTGTATATCCTGGTTGGCTTTGTCTTCAGCCCAGTCCAGAGTGAACTTCTGTGTTAAGACTGTTTTCCCAATGCCAGCCACTCCCTTTGTCATCAATGTTCTGGTTGGTTTATCTCTTCCAGGTACGGGTTTAAAGATGTCTTTACATTTGATTGTTGTTTCTGGTCTCGCTGGTTTCCTGGATGCTGCTTCAATCTGTCTGACCTCATGTTCATCATTGACCTCTCCACTCTCTCCCTCTGTGATGTAAATCTCTGTGTAGATCTGCTTCAGAAGTGTTGGGTTTCCTGCTTTAGGAATCCCCTCAAACAAACACTGAAACTTCTGCTTCAGATTAGATTTGAGTTGATGTTGACACGCAGCAGGAGTTTCTGAATGAATAAACAACAGATGAAATCAATGAGAGGTGAGTAATGAGTAATGCAAACATTTACTGATAATTTACATATTCCCAACTCCACGGACTCTATTCAGCTCATTACTGGTGGGTGGACAAGCAGGTCCTGACTGGGTGTAAGGTATAAGGTAGCTGTTGTTGAGTCGGTTATTATTACTCAACCACGAGTTTCATGCAACCAATCGGATTCATTAAAGGCTGGTGTTTTTTAATGCATTGCTTACCGTCAACAAATCCTATGAAAATAACAAAATCGGCAATGAATTTGTTTTGCTAACAAGTCTCGTCCATGTAGCGGTCCCAGTGCAGCCTCATGTCCCAGCAGCCATAGAACTGCATTGTATTAAAAAACTATTAAAACCCGTCACAGAGCCATGCTGCTGCTCTGCAGCATATTTCATCATCATGATGCACCGGGCCGGACGACTTTTTCCTCAAACGACTTAATAAGCCGACCGTAAACACGTTTTCCATCTCAGGAAAGTAGTTCCGTAGCACAGAAAATAGTCCCCGGCGTAATGAAGAATTTGTTCCCATTTGAATTTGATTTGGTAATAACTACAACAGTCTGACTTTTCATGGTAACAGTTATCGATTTTTAAGATGTAAACTATGTCTTTGTGAGCTGTATTTAAAGGTTTTTAGCTTACAGTTGGAGCCAATGACTTCCGGGGTGACGGCTAAAAAGGGTACGTGGGAAGTCAGAAAGTAACGGGAGTACAGCAAACGCATTGTTGATTTTGTTATTTTCATAGGATTTGTTGACGGCAAGCAATGCATTAAAAAACACCAGCTTTATCCTTTAAAGACACATTGACACTGTGCTGATTCCCATAAAGCTCTGCTAGCTGTGCTTTATTGGTTGCACTGACAACTTCTATGTTAACCAAGCAGCTAGCTGCACTCACTTGCTGCTGTTTGTTATGTTCATGTATGTAAACTACTTTGGGGAAAACTTTTCAGACAATACACATGCATTAGTAATGATTGTATAAAACCCCTGATACCCCTGAGGACCTTCTTTACTGGGATTATGGATCAAGTGGTGATGCAACATGTACAAGGCTGCATCACACTTGTCTTGTAGAAGATACTGTCAGGTATTATTGTTATATCGTGCACAACTGTGATCAGTCTTTGAGCAAGATACTTAACCCCGACCTGCTGCAGAGGCACCGAACTACCTGGCTGACCCTGCACCCCAACTAGAGGCCGAAGTGAGAATTCACCCACTGGGGAATAGGACTGTGCCAATGATCGCGATTATATGAAATCATGTAATGAAAAATCAGACGATTATTTTCTATAATCGTCTGATTCCATAAAGTGCCTAAGTTTCGGTTTGTTTTTTGTTTTCTCTTAAATAAATAAACCCACATAAATAAACCCAAGTGTGTACCTGTCTCCCAAATAGTTTCACTACTCTAACAAGCTTTTAAATTAAAACTCTGCACTGCAGTGAAAGATGAAACTAATATTAACCCAGCACACACTCTTTGAAATGTGCCGACACCAAATAGCCTATCCTTCCTGTGACCGTAGCCTATAACTGCAGTCTGTCATTCCTTAAAGGATCAATAATAATTAGGCTAACGCCTCAACTACACAGCATGCATAAGATTTCTGTATCCAAGCGGCATTTTAAGCTGCTGCACCAGGTCCGTTCTCGTTCCGCCGTGGTCTGCGTTAGGGTTAGGCTTGTGTTGCGCCTGTCTACATTTTACCTCTGGGTAAGTGAACAGAATTATGTAGTTTTGCTTAGTTTTCCATGTTATTTTATCTTAGTCAAATAGACTAGGCTAGTGCTTGCTTGTCCCGGTTGCAACCGGTCCCGAAGGAGCAGCGCTCCTGACACAGAAAGATTTTTTTTGCCCTGGATTCCATGATTAGTTATAATAATCTTTACAGTAGGCCTATTATCAATATAACACTCGTCTATAATTCCCAACAATATGCTATTAAGGCGTGTGCCTATCGGGCTTAATGCAGGCTATACCGGGACAGTCTGGACCGGAGCACACAACGGCCGCTTCTTTCTTGCGGTCGTTCCCCACTGTGAAGATTTGGTAGGCCTATTTAGGTTAAAATTCTCAAGCGGGTCTGCTATTGTGCAAAACATTATTTCGTTCAATTAAAACATATGCAAACTATTTTTTTTATTAAACCTTAAATAATAGGCCACACAAAGGCTATGTCCACTTTATTATATCATGCACAGTGCGCAGAAAAAAAAAACAAAAGACGCAAAGCCTAAATGATGAAAATCAATTAAAAAAGTTTTAAAATTGTTTTTTTTTTTTTTTGCATGTGTAGTTGTTTTTGAGTCTCATATTTACCCATCTGTTGCTGATATTCATGTTAGGCTTCCTTCAGTGATGTTTGCATCAGTTTATCTGCAGCCTACATGGTCACTGTTCGTTTATTGCGATGTTGTGGAATATTCCAGCAGGCTGCTCTGCTTGAGAAGGAAGCACGAAAGGCCCCGGGTGAGGATGGAGGCATTTTTGTTGTGCAGAAATGTATTGAGGATGCTGTGGGGTAAGCCCGAACATTATGGGCACGGCGTGATTAAAGGTTGTCATAGCATGGTTCCATCACACTTCTGTCTTCGTGCCACGCTCTGTGCGGTTTAGTTAATTTTGTTTTGTCATATCACCATGTCCGACATCTGTTTATAGATGAAGGCTTCTCCGTGGCTATCCATAACCTCGTCTCCAACATTTATTTAAGTCACACTGGTTTATGTATCTTATATTTTGATTACTGACATGATGATAAATTACTATAATAAGCAAAATCTTGTCAGTTATATGGCTCAAATCCAGCTCTGTCCCACATTGGCAGCCAGCTGAGCAGCTGCATTGAAGTAAATAGCTGCGTACCCTTCTCACGTGAACAGATGGACCAAAAACGCACTCGTTTATCTGAGCCCTTACACTGTTATATTGTTTACAAAAAAAAAAGAAAAAAAAAAAAGTCAATTAAATCATTGATCGCGATTATTTGTGTGACTATTATTTGTGTGATCAGCTAAAATTTCATAATTGGCACGGCCCTACTGGGGAATCAATAAAGTATATTAAAATCTAAAGAAATTACATAAATACAAATACAATACAATGAACACATACACTCACAAGGCCGCCTGTCTCTCTTCACATCTATTGTCTGGATGTCGACCAACAAAAGTAGATATAAAAATGATACAGCCTGCACTTTGTATAAATTGTTGGTTTAGTGTTATATAATAAATCATTATATGTGATGCATGATTGCATAAGTTGTATCCTTTTTTCAAATGTCCCTTTTTTTTTTTTTTTTTCATCTTCCCGTGACTTACCTTCGGGTCCTGAGCTGCTGTCTGACAAACTCTGCACTAGATCATTCCTGTTGATCTTCATTAAAACCTTCTTGGTCACCTCCAGAGTGTTTCTGCTGTAGGTCTGCACCATCCGATCCACTGTGTAAAGTCTATTTTCCTTCTCCAGTCGGCTCTTTGGGATGGCTGGGAAACTTTCCAGGCTGTCATCCTGCTGCAGGAACCACTTGAACTTCTCGAACTCTTCTTCTCCCAAATGCTCCAGCGTTTCCAAGAGCTTCTCTTTATCTGTCGCCATCGTTGCTCCCTGGTAAAATCACAGGAAATATTCAACTCCAAGAACAATTATGCATTTTTCCCACAGGAATGACTAAGATTCATCTCTTCACAAGATCACTTTATCAGCCAGGTCACACAAGTAATCGGTAATGTAATTGGTAATATTTATCCTATTTATCCGTAATATCTAACCTTATCTACCCCTTCATTACAAACACACAGTACCCGTATACATATGCATTTCTTCAGCTAGGTCAGAGTACGGAGTACATGTGGAAAGTCTGTGCTGCCAAGAGGTCAATTTGGAGATCGCTGCATCACAACCAACCCAAACTTTCAGATGTAATGATGTGTTACTGTGCAACAAAACATTGTAATTACGTTTTTGACAGTTAGCCACTTACTTTATTAGGGTGCATAAAAGCTTCACAATTCACAAAAGGTTTTTTTTAGGCATTTTTATGCTTTATTTTGGATAGAGACAGGAAGGTATGGGAGCAGGCACATGGGGGGGGGGGGGGGCTATGCCCCTTTTCCCTTAATTGAACAAAATGCCCCTTCCAATCTAAGTTCATTATTTTGTTTTAGCAATTTTCCGAATAGTTCATAAATTGTAGCGATACGAGCGAAAGTATTTGAGCAACTGCAAAACACAAATGAATTGTTTGCACAGTGCACAGTGCATTTCCCCTTCTCTGTCCTTCTCACATGTGGACCCCCCCCCCCAATATTTTACATATTATATAGTGAGTGGCTGCAAGACGCCCTCGAAAGCAAGAAGGGCGAAAGTAAAAGAGAAAGTAAAGCAGCAGGCAGCTGGAGGGACTCAAGACAACAGGTGAGAGGCAGACGGTGGCAGGGCAGCTGACCTACCTTCATCATGCAAGGAAAAAAAATAGATTTAGTGACTTTATCTTAAAATCTATCCAATAAAGATTGTTACATTTTGTTTAGAGTCTTCAGCTTGTACCATTATGATAGAAATATAATAAGATAATTGAGTATTCATCACTAAGATATATATATATATAATTTTATTTAATATTTAGCACAGGCAGACAGAAATGCAGAGAGATGAGGGGAAGAAGAGGACAGTGAGACAGAAAGACAAGAGATAGAAGCAAATATAACAGATGAGTAAAGTAAAGGGATATAACAACGCTGCATTGCTGCACTCCTGAAACAGATTCTTCCACAGACTGTTTGACACTGTGATTCCCCTTTTTTCATTTGAGCCCCTGAAGAACTCTCTGCACGTCCCTGTATGGGAGAGACAGGGGAGGACATGCAGCAAAAGACCGCGGGCCGGATTCGAACCCAGGTCGCTGCAGGAAGGACTGAGTTTTATGCCGTACACGCTCAACTCAGTGAGGGATGTTTAATGGTTTATTTTATCTCCAAAACAAAACATGAAAACTTTCTTAAGCTTGTCTTAACCACAGACCTTATTTTCAGGCTTTTAACCAAAACCCCATTGAAATCCTACAGTATAGCCGAGGGAACCATGGCTCAAACATGCTGACTCACTTCTGGGTTTTAGGACTCAAAACCGGACCGCTCTATGCTCACTCCTTTTCTGTACTGACAAACCAAAAGCAAAAAGGAAAAAGCAGTGTAAGCAAAGACAGGTGGAATCACGGCCATAAACTGATCGTGTCGGGTCCATGATCGGCCATCTGGAAGTTCTGGAGAAGTCCAGAACAGCCGCTTGTTCCAGGACGGCGCCGGCCTGTATGGACCATTAGGCCACACACACATTGCTAAGATCTGAATGACAGAGTTCTTATTATTTGAGTCGGACAGAGTTATATCAACAGTCGCCACAGAGGGCGCTAATGCAACTATTTGGTTCCTGAGCCTCATAACACCCGAAGAAGTAAGCGGCCGGAAGTCAGAGTGTGAGCTGCAGTCAGACCGTCAGCGTACAGAAAAGGGTTTGCATGCATACATAAAAAAAGTCTAATTTACTAAACATGTCATTACTTTGAATTGATCTCAGTCAAGGATGCAAAGCACATTATCGTCCGTTGTAAACTTTGTGTGGCAGCAAACCGCTTTCCACAGCGAAAACCACAACATCCAACTTATCGTAGCATCTAACACGACAACACAGCGATGAGAAACTCGGGGAAAAACAACCCGACAAGGAGGATCAACTGCCAACGACAAACACACTCCGACTAAACAACAGCAGCTGGATTTCAGAGCAGGACACGGTGGGGGACAGCTACTAAGAAGTGATGGATTATTTGAGGTCAGGAGGATTTGGGATTGAGACCCTCAACCAGTTCTCAAACATAAAAACATTTACCCCGCCCCCATCTAGCGCCTGTGGGGCGGCTGTTCAGTTCGGGAAGTTTGCTGCTCAGCTCCAGAAGGAACAGACTGTCTGGCAACAGGTCAGAGAAGCTTCTCCTGATGAGACACAATCGTTGTTTCACTTCTGAACAGTCAGCAGGCCTGGCTGTGGTCAGGAGCTGCTCTTACTAGTTTTTCCTCAGTGTTTCAATAAATCACGTCCTGGCGTTTCAAGACAACATACAGTGTTACAAAACACCCTCTGGTGACTGTTTTGAAATCTGAAAATGGTGCTTTGAGGCACTCAGGTCAGGAGTTTTCAAACCTGATATGGAGCATGGACACACCAATGAGATAAGTGGTTTGAAACACATTTCAGAGATTCACACTCTTTTTTTCCAAGATTGGAGACACCCCTGATTATAGAGATTCCTTCGTCAGTTCTGGGTGTCTGTGTTCATTTGATCTGAGGCTGCTGTCACTTCCTCATAACTTCACTGTCAAAGTCTAGAAACATCAGTCTGACACCAAACCGGTCTAACCTGAGGCCAGAAACCAGATCTGAGGCACAGACCACAGATCAGGTGATGTAGTTCTACTGTGTGTCCACTAGATGGAGACATTAACCACATCATCTACAGTCAACTAAACAGCAGACCAGCACACACAGATGTAATGATGGAGGAGGAGAAATTTATATCGCTTTAAAATTCAATGACAGAGCGAGAATGAGAGTGTCGATCTAAAATCTGTCTGACGTCACACAAAATGAAACGTTTCCTGCCGAGGTGGAGCACGTGACAGGAAGTTAAACTCTTCTGTTTGAGATTTTACTGTCTTTTGATGACATTGTTTTACTTTGCACTTTATTTTCTGTGACATTTCTTGTATTTTAACGTCTGTATTGTTTTATCTTTCATATTTGTCTTCCTTGGCCCGGTCTGCCTTGAAGCAGCAAGTCAGTGAAAGCAGCCTGGTTAAATAAGTAAATATAAGACATGAAAAGATAGTTTCCACAACATCATTAATGCTGAACTAGTGTGATAAACCTTATTTTAACTGGTGTTTTTGTTAAGAAATGGTCAGAAAGCCTCCTGTTAGCATCGCTGGCTGCTAGTGAGAGTCAAAGGGAACTGAAGCTTTTTCCCTCAAACCTGCAGGCAGAAAGCAACACAACTAATTACTAACTACTAAACTTCCTTGTATCAATGGTTTATTTTATACATTATTCAGTCATGTTTGGCTGTGATGTAATACTTTTTGTGCACAAAAACAGTTAACATAAGTAGGAAAACAAGGACACAGTGTGACCCTCCTGAGGGGGAGTCGGGCAGGAGGCTTAGCATTGTGATGTTCAGTTTTGGTTTGTACTTCTGTGTTTTCATTTTAAAGCACTAAGCTATAGGGCTACATTTCCATTTCCATACAATCGTTTTAATTTAATTAATGTTGAAAACAACAGTCAACATGACCACTGTAATAACTTGACTTGCAGCAGGGACTCAACTTAACTTGCTTGATTCTAAACAGACAACTTAGTGTGACTGCTGTCAAATTTATCATTTCATTGCAGTTCTTCTATTGGAGAATGCCCCTTGTTTTTGACGATTTATGACTTCGGAAAGGACAAGCCTGGATTTGAACCCACCCAGAAGTATTGTGATACTGCAGCCTATGATTGACAGTGCTAATCACTTCATAGAACTTTGTAGTGCTCTCCATTAACGAATAAAACAATACTGAGTCACATGGGCCAGAAAACACAACAAAGGGACAAGTGATTATTCATATGTGAAAGTCCAACCCATATTGAAAGCCTCAGAAGCAATATTATAACTCTAACTAGCGCCCCACATAAATCAATTTACACATGGCTTTACAGACACCATCTTGAGAGTCCAGACATCATTTGTATTTAGTTTGATGAAGATTGATCAAACTATCTTGAACATGTCACATTGTCAATTTATCAAACTATTTGCAGCTGCACATTTCCATCTACCGTACGCTCAGTTTTCAAGATATCATAAATAGTTTTTGGCTGTTTACTAATTAAGGTATGACGATTTCAAAAATCATGTTGTTTTTTTGTAATGTACAGTTTAGGAGGACAACACTGTGGGATCACAGTCAGTTTTTGCTATGAATAGAGGGGGGTGACTTCGGAATCGGGGGTAGGTACCAGTGTACGAAAGTTTTATCTCACTTCAGCCGACATGTTCTGAAAATTTCAGCAGGACATACGGCTGATTTTTATGAATTTTTGAGGTTTTGACTTCCACTTTCATCAATCATGACCAAATTTCATGGGACGTCATCCTACAACATGTGTACAAAATTTCATAAAAATCTATGCAGTCAATTATGAGATATAAACTTTTTGCATTTGTAGCGCTCACTAGTGGTAGAGCTCAAAATGCTTTTGTAGGCGTGTTCAAGCAACTCTCCTCAACATGTGTTTCACATTTTGGCTTGATTAGATGAATGGTCAATGAGCTATAGCCAATTTTGTTAGGATATGACCTGTTAACGCGTTGTGTGTAAGTTGGTACCTGAATGCTTTGTGGTTTTTGTTCTTGACATTTGGAAGATGTGCCACCTCTATCTTTTACAGTTTGCTGGATCCTTTACAGTTTGCTTATAGGGCATTTAGGGGCGTAGAGGATTCCTCCTTGACATTGTCACACCTTGTACTAAGACACCTTGAGGGCCCTAAAACCTATGCCAGGTTGTTGTTCATCAATTTTTCATCTGCATTTAATACCATTCAACCACACTTGCTTGCAGATAAACTTCTTTCACATTTTAAGTTACATAAAGAAGTTTCTGTATCTTAAAAACAGTGGTAGCCACGGTAACAGTGTTCTAGCAGAATATACTGTAAAAGTATGACTTGTAGTTGAAATAGGGTTTCAGTGCAGTAGACCTTTAGAAATATGAGTAGTGGTAGACATAGCACTTTAGCGGAGTATACCATTGAAAGTATAAATATGTTGAAGTAGTATTTTAATTTTTTTGAATATGCCTTTAAAAGTATGAGTAGTAGTAGAAGTAGTGTTTAAGTGGAATGTGCTTTTATGATGCGTCTGTCAAATGGTGAACTTTAACCTCACTAAAAGCATTACAACTAATTTACATGTTCAGGATGTTAAACAGGGAGTCTCACCCTGGGGTGCAGTTCCCCAGGTGCCAAGGTTGGCTATTCAAGGTATCCAACCAAAGGTAACCAAAGGTATATGTATATGGGTGGTTGGCGTGACATGGCCTTTTTGTGGTTCCGAGCATCAAACACAAATAAACAAAAATTCAATTTGTCAAAAATGTATTTTATATTGTTCAGAACATGCTGCTTTATGTGAACATACTGAACATTCATGCAATTCATCACTCACTTTTTCACAATTTTCAACCAAACATGAAAAAGCTCATATGGTGTGACTGTAAGCACGTTTCACAAAGTTTAAACTTGAATAAAATTAAGAAAAATAAATGCAACTCTCCTCAAAGAAGTACAGAATGATAACACAAATGTCTAGCCTATTTGTGAGTCCGCTCTTTTCAAAGACCAGGCATAATATTTTTGCTACGGTTTCCTGGTTGAACGTCATGTTTCCTCGAAACGGTGTGCAACGGGCTTTGAGGTACATTGTCTCTCGTTTGGTGGGTGAACGGGAGTGAACCTCAGTTTTGTGGAGGTTGTAGTGTTTTGTACACAGTGTATCAACAGAAACACAACATGTATCTGAGCTTTCACACTAGTTCTGACACTTCCTGCATATTTCACCAATGCAGTGAATTGAGATTACAACCTAACTAGAGTTTATCAGGCTTCCACTAAAAGTCACAAATAAAACAAAATGTTCTTTATGGCCACAAAGGGAACAAATGTTGGATATTATGGCACTATGAACGCCATCTGCAAACAGCAGGTGATTTAAAAGACTTTAGCAGCTTGTCTTACAACAGTCGACTATACAGTCACATCATACAATGTCAGCTGGTGTATTCATCAAACAGTAATGTTACCTTGGAAGATGTTTGCCTGGTGAATTCACATCCAGAGACGTTCTGCCTTCATCTGTAGAGGAAACACCGACAGAGAAGACGCTGCTTATTCTCCTTCGTCAGTTCTGGGTGTCTGTGTTCATTTGATCTGAGGCTGCTGTCACTTCCTCATAACTTCACTATCAAAGTCTAGAAACATCAGTCTGACACCAAACCGGTCTAACCTGAGGCCAGAAACCAGGTCTGAGGCAGAGAAATCACAGATCAGGTGATGTAGTTCTACTGTGTGTCCACTAGATGGAGACATTAACCACATCATCTACAGTCAAGGTTCAGCAACGTTTGTTCTTTCTGCCCAAAACAATGACTTTGTTTTATAGAAGTTTTATTGAATCAGTGTTGTTTGTATCGTAGCGTGGTTTGAAAATTTGACTGTGCAAAACAAAAATAGATTGAGCAGGATGGTCAGTACAGCCAGCAAAATTATTGGAGTTCAGCAAATTCAGCTCATGGATATGTATAAAAAAATCTGTTACCAGGAAAGTCCTCATGCAGACGATTTAGAACTAAAACTAAAACTAAACAGGACTAAGTCTTCTTTTATTGCAACTGCTATAAACTTTCTAAATTCACAGAGATAGTGACTCTTAGTAGTGTTATTTTCATCTATGTTGTTTTTATGGGCTTTGTAGTCTATGCTGTGTTTTCTGTGTTTGTGATTTGCGTTTTTTATACTTGGCTGCACAAAAAAATTCCCATCAGGGACAATAAAGTTATTGATTGATTGATTTGAAGAGTCATTTGCGGACACATAAATGCGACCTGATCTGAGATCCGATCTGACTGTTCTGATTGCAGGTGTAGCCACGGCCAAAGACAGGTGTAGTGAGAAGGGACCACATGAAGAAATGAAGGTGAATTACAGTTAAAATGAAGTTTAACTAAACAAGTTTCATTTGATGAATAAAATGGTTGTAGTGACAGATGGGTTTTCAGTACAGTAGTGTAGGTTATCAATAACATTTCCTCATTACAGTCCTCTTACTTTGTGTCTGAGGGTGCAGGTTCATTACTGAAGTCTGGAGGAAAATCTTGGGTTAAAATAATAATAATGTTGTAATAACACTCACCCTGCCTCAGCCTGCCTCTTCTCCTCTTTCTGCTCTGCTCTGTCGTCTCAAAATGAGTCTGAGCTAGCTGACTTCACACTTTCAGTTTTACTGTTCCCTCCCTGTTCTCATGTACCTGGATCACCTGGATCAAATGCCTTCAGATTAGGCTGAAGTCACGTGTGTGTGTGTGTGTGTGTGTGTGTGTGTGTACAGATCAGCTGTTTGTTGAGATTTGTTTATAAGAAACAGATTGAATAGCTCTGATTGAAAAGAAGTTTATGTATCTTAAAAACAGTGGTAGCCACGGTAACAGTGTTCTAGCAGAATATACTGTAAAAGTATGACTTGTAGTTGAAATAGGGTTTCAGTGCAGTAGACCTTTAGAAATATGAGTAGTGGTAGACATAGCACTTTAGCGGAGTATACCATTGAAAGAATTTGACATGGTGGCCAACGATGGTACTGCAGCCTAAAATTCACCTGCGGCCCAAAAAGCTTTTTTCCCATAGTTAATATAGAACCTCCTTGGTCTAAATAAGCTAACAGCAGGCGGTAACAGTCACATACAAGATCTGCTGATAGAGTCAGGAAAGGAAAATACACTGGAAACTGTCATGGAAACTGATGATTACAATACCTTTTGGTGGAGAAAATAATCTGCGATACGAAGAAAAGTGAAAGTGAAACTAAGAGAAAGAGCGCGAGAGGGGGAGAGAGAGAGAGGGAGGGAGAGAGGGAGAGAGGGAGAAAGGGGCGGGCAGTGAGAGAGAGAGAGAGAGAGAGAGAGAGACAGAGGAAGAGAGAGAGAGAGGGGCGGGCAGTGAGAGAGAGAGAGAGAGAGACAGAGAGAGAGAGAGGGGAAGAGAGAGAGAGAGAGGATGAGGAAGAGAGAGAGAGAGGGAGGGGCGGGCAGTGAGAGAGAGAGACAGAGAGAGAGGAAGAGAGAGAGACAGAGGAAGAGCGAGAGAGAGGGGCGGGCAGTGAGAGAGAGAGAGAGAGGAAGAGAGAGAGAGACAGAGAGAGAGAGAGAGAGGGGCGGGCAGTGAGAGAGAGAGAGAGGAAGAGAGAGATAGAGAGAGAGGAAGAGAGAGAGAGAGAGGATGAGGAAGAGAGAGAGAGAGGGAGGGGCGGACAGTGAGAGAGAGAGAGAGAGAGAGAGAGAGAGGAAGAGAGAGAGAGGGAGGTGGACTGGTTTGATCCAGTAAATATCAATGTCTCTGTTCCTGTATTAAATCTAAAGCTTCTTTCCACAGCATGTTTTGGTCTAAACTGACGAGGCTGAATCTGTTCTAGTCTAACTTAACCTGCCATCTAAACAATGTGAATTATTACATGCACTGCAGTTCTAGTGGTGTGTATTGGTTTGGTGCTCCATTGATTTTCAATGGGGTGAAATGTTTCCAAACAGATATGAGATTAGTTGTAATTATAGTTACATTTCACACCGACCTGCGATGTTTAATCTGATGAGGCTAACAGGCCAAATGTATGTGTGTGTGTGTGTGTGTGTGTGTGTGTGTGTGTTGGTCCCTCCCTGTCCCTCAGAGTCAGAGTCTATCTGCCCCCTAGTGGCCGTTAGGAGACTTTCACTCTCTCACAGTTGAAACTGCTTGTTGGAAAAGATGAAGACCAAACAATGTTCATTTAGGAGAAACTTTAATTCTGACAAACAATTACAGAAAACTAGATAGAAGTTTAGCTTGGAATGATGAGATGACAATAAAATACCAAATGTTGCTAAAGAAAGATATTTCAACCTGTCAATCATCAACAACAGACTCTAAGACTGTGGGGCCCAAACTGGCCCCCGGGCCACAGTTTGACCCTCCAGAGGGGGTCAGAAATATGAGATAATTTAGAATAGATAAAAACTTCTGTATAAACACAAAGGTATATTATTCAAATGCACATATTTATTCTGTCTGGTAGGTAAATATTTTTAATTGATTGTCTTTGTCTCAATAAACTCCACTGCTGTTATTTTTGAATAAATACTTTTTCATACTTTCATACATATATTTCTGTTCTGCCTGTTCTCTTTATATAACCGTCATTTTAATAGATTCTTACTATATCATATTTTTCTTTGCTGGATCCTGTTACTGTTTACTGATTTCCCACTGGATCAATAAAGTTTTGACTAATTTCATTTAATAATTATTATTATTCTCTGGATCAGGATTAAGGATCAGGATTAAGGATCAGGATTAAGGTTCAGGATTAAGGGTCAGGATTAAGGATTTATTATATTTGACAACAGTCCCGCCTGCCCCCAACATCCAATCAGATTCCTCCAGAGCTACATAAGGGATATGATGTCATTGATCAGTATTAGCTCTCTGGTCTCTAGATGTATTATGAATAGTCTTCAGTATTCATGTTAGTGTGGCAATAATATAATTTATTAAACCGTCAGATGTGGCTCTGCTTCAGATTCTCACTCTTTACTGGGTTGGCTTTGAGAACTCACTGAAGTGGCCCAAGCCTTGAAACCAGGATCATCATCATCATCATCATCATCATCATCATCATCATCATCATCACATTGATTCATTCAAACTGCATCATATCCATCACATCAGAGCTGGACTGTCAGGAACATCTGGTCTCAGATTCTCAGTGAACTTTACATTTCTATCTGTTGTAATTCTACATCTCCTCCTTCAGGCTGAAATAGATTTAACATGATAGTTTTCTTTCAGCTGGATTCACTTTGTCCGTTTGCCTCATGAAGAGAGGTAAGTGTTCCTAATATTTTGTCCAGTCTGTGTACATGTCCACATGTCACCAGAGGGGTCAGAGGTCAGAAGTCAGCAACCTTTTACATGACAAGCAGCTGCTGATCTCACTGAGCTAGAAGCAGCTGAGAAGCTTCATCCATCACATTATTTATTTCAGAGTTGAAACTGCTGATGAACACTGTGTGTGTGTGTGTGTGTGTGTGTGTGTGTGTGTGTTGGTCCCTCCCTGTCCCTCAGAGTCAGAGTCTATCTGCCCCCTAGTGGCCGTTAGGAGACTTTCACTCTCTCACAGTTGAAACTGCTTGTTGGAAAAGATGAAGACCAAACAATGTTCATTTAGGAGAAACTTTAATTCTGACAAACAATTACAGAAAACTAAATAGAAGTTTATCTTGGAATGATGAGATGACAATAAAATACCAAATGTTGCTAAAGAAAGATATTTCAACCTGTCAATCATCAACAACAGACTCTAAGATGAACAACCAGAACTTGATTCTGTCTGGTTTCATTTCTCATTCATTTCATTTTCATAATAAAATGTCCATGTTCTTGTTGTTAAAACCCTGTTCAGTTACCCAACACACACAATACACTCTATTTAGTAAAGTGTGTGTGTGTGTGTGTGTGTGTGTGTGTGATCCTGTACAGAGTGAACTATCATCTCAGCAGCTGTGTTTGGTCAGCAGTGTAAGTGTTTCTCTCTCCCTCCTCTATCTGACAAGAGACACTGAGGAACCAGACCCAGACCAGAGCCCGAACCCAGGGTAGAGTGGTTCAGTGAATGTGGAGTGGAAGGTGTGGATGTGGATCAGTGTGTCAGAGGAAACTCTGTAGAAGGACAGAGAGCCAGCAGGCCAGTCCAGATACACTGCTACTCTGTCAGAGTCAGAGGAGGAGAGGGGAGGTATGTCTGTTGGTATGTTATTGTGACAGACAGAGTAAGTGTTACTACAGCAGGACAGTCTCCAGGACTTTTCATTCCTTCCAATCCAGCTGTCATCACCTCTTCCTCTCCTACTGATTCCTCTGTAAGTCACTCCTATATGAACGTCTCCTTCCCTCTCGACCTCCCAGTAACAGCGACCAGTCAGACCATTTCTACAGAGCAGCTGTCTCCTGTAGTCAAATCTCTCTGAGTGATCAGGATATGGCTGCTTCTCTCTCACTGTCACCTTTCTGTTGTCTTCAGACAGGAAGAGGTGTCTGTTCACTGTGTTTGGGTCCAGTGTGAGTTCACAGGCATCTGATGAGAGAACAAGACTCAATACAGCAGCAGCTTCTCATCTAATACATCTGTTGTGTTTATTATTGGTTGATTTATTAACAGATTGACTGTTCATTTCTTCAGTTTCATGATGACACATTTTGTCAGCCATCTTTCTTTAGAGTAGGATTTGAATGAATAGATGTCACACATGAGCTTTCTATTTAAATAGAAACTGAATGTGCTGCTTTGTTTTCATTAATCAAACTAAATACACACTTACACTTCCTCAGACCTGGTTTCAACCACCGCACTGCATCATGGTCCGCACTGGGGGGGTAAATAAAGTCAGACAGCATAATCTCTTTGATAATGAACAAATAACCTTCATAACCTTCCATATGAGTGATTTTCCAGATGCCGTCACTCATATCCTCCATTCAACATTAAACAATATTCCTCAGCTTCTCAGCAGCTCCGTTCACACTGAATTTATGAATCAGAGTGAATGTTCATATGTTGGTACAGACTGGAGCAGAGCGGAGTAAAACGACCAGACCGAGTCTGTACGGTAACAGGAGTCACTCCACTCCTGTAAATAATGTCTGTAACCATAGTAACGTTTACTGCAGACCAATATGGCGGCTCCCATCGCCTGTGTTTTCAGTTTACTGGACACCAGTAACACCAGTAACCAGAGGCATCAGTTTATCCATCAGATTTGAATAAACCTCCACCGACAGCGGCGTGGTTTCTCTTCTTCCACCTCATGAACTCGATACTTTAAAGAGACGCAACATTCGGCCTCAAGACACAGAACTGGTGGAGCGACTGCAGTGTTGAGGAAACAGACTGATAGAAAATGTGAGAATGTCTCAACTCTTCCCTCCGTCTCTTTCAAATGAACGATGATAAAGTTACGTAACGTAACGAGCGTCGAGCCCGACGTCACGTAACGAGCGGCTGTCCGGTCCGGTTCCGGTTCACGCTACTCGGACCGACCGAATCCGCTCTCGGGTTCAGTATCGACACCTGAATGTTTCAGGTAGTGAGTTCGGTCGTAGAAAGCTTCGCTCTCCTTAATAACCGAACCGTGTGCGAACCGAACGGGACGAAGCTCCAATGAGGAGCGACGGCCGTATTTAGCCGCGGCGCGGACGCGGCCGGTCCGACGGAGAAAACGCGCGCGACTCTCGGCCTTCTAGCGGACGTCGCCTCTCCATACCTGAGAGAGTCCGGTCTCCGGTGTGGATCCTCCAGTCCAGCAGAGAGCAGCTTCACTCCTGAGGCTCCTGGATGATTGTAGCTCAGGTCCAGCTCTCTCAGATGGGAGGGGTTGGAGCTCAGAGCTGAGGCCAGAGAAGCACAGCCTTCCTCTGTGAGCAGACAGCCTGACAGCCTGCACACACACACACACACACACACACACACACACACACACACAGACACACACACACAGAGAGAGACAGAGACACACACACACACACAGAGAGAGAGACACACACACACACACACACACACAGAAACACACACAGAAACACACACACACACACAGAGAGACACACACACACAGAGAGAGAGACACAAAACAGAATTCTGGTTATTTTCAACCTGGACCTTGTTTTCCTAGTTTTAGTCATGAAGATTGATGGATTCAACATTTCATCACTTCCTTCGCTGTAGAGTTTTACGTAGCTTCAGTTAAATCAATATTCCACTTAGTTTCAACATGAAGTTATTTATTTGAAAAGCAGAATATAATCTACTGACCAAGACCAGATGCAGCTGGACCAGTTTGTAGTTCAGATTTTTACTTCCCATTCATTTGAATTTAAACTGCCATTGAACACGTTGGTGAACAGATTCAACAGCAGATCCTGCTGCTGTGATTTTTAATTGACGTTTGGTTCCACTATTTAGTTGAAAGGATGGAGTCGCACACGATGGAAAGTTACTTTGTTAAGCACTTATTTTATTTCATAACAGAACGCTTTCGGCCCTCCGGCTTTCATCAGTGTCTGATAGTAACTCATCTTTTTCCTCTATATGTAGGGAAACTTAATTGTCACAGGTGTGTGGAAAGACACAGGTGATGTCATCATCTCAACATGATCTTGTTACAACACTGAATCAACAAAATAAGAGGCTTCAAAGTATTTCATACATGCAGACACCGCTTTCAAAATACCTCTACCATTTTGACATGAAGGATCTGATCCCCATAATAAGAATCATTATGTGAAGGTCTTGCTTTGTAAGTCCCTGGTGTTAAACTAAACTCCAACATGTGCTTCCTGATGTCGCCACCAGGGGGCATTGGTGTTATTTACATTGTTAAACGTGTACAAAAAACATGTCGTCCATGTCGCCCTTTAATTCTTAACGAGCGCCCCCGGTCGCGGGGGCAGCTGACGCCATCTTGCAGCAAAATCGCGATGGAAGATGGTCTATTTATAGAATATATGAATGTTATACTGTTTTGAAAACATGGGGTCTTCAGCTTTCAGAATCTGTAAACCAATTGTATGTTGACCAAACTATGTCTTATTACAAAGTATTTTAACAATTAAGTCGTACAAATATAAACTTCGTAAATATAAGAGCAAGTTGTGATCAAAAGATCCGGGATAATTTTATCGTCAGTCTACAATAACATGCTTGGTATCGCTGGAAAATAGAAATTCCGAGCTTTCCAATGACCCTAAACGCACCACGAATTCGAACGATACATGTCCGCCATTTCCGGGGAAAAGTAGCAGTCAAAATTCACATTTTATAGTCATACTGACAAAATGTTCTTGCCAAAATATTTCACCAAAGCTTATGTTATTTTCGCCAAAAACGTCAGATTTTAGTGACTCACGTTTCTACCGTAAGTTTGAGACTGTTTCTGACTCACAGCGATCTTCCAGCTCTCCTCACCAGCCATTTTGGTCCAGACTCTATGGAGCTCTATGGAGGGAGCTCAGGCTTTCGTCACCATCTGGTGGCTGTATCGAAGTACTGACACCAATGAGCCTTATACCATTGGATTCGTCTGACTGAGCTGAAAACAACGATAGGTCACGTGTGAGGAAAGACCCCAGCGATCTCCATAAATCTGCCTGTATAGAATGGAGCTCTGTGGCCCATATATGAAGATTCAATATTGATCAATATTCATTGTTTTTATTACTATTTCAATGTTTTTGGGAGATTTATGTCATTTGTAACATGGCTATATTGAAATAAATAGTGTTTTGAAGTAAAATTCCCAGTAAACAGTCAACATGTAAACAGTAAACATGGCCAAAACATGGAGACCGCCTGAGTATATCTTTATAAATTGTATCATAAATGTTGTATTTTAGTGTATTTTCATCAAATTTACAGTTACAGTTGTAGTCAAAGAGTAGAAGACATCCAGTTGCATCATTATCTATGGGATCTTGGTTATAATGGTGATATTGCCTTTTAAATTTAGATTATATACTAGGCGAGGATGAAAACATTATTTTTTCCTTTATTGCATCTCCATTTACTCTGGAATGGTAATAGATATAGGTTTACTTACACTGGATTCATATTCCTTAGCTTCTTACCTATCAAAGGAGACCAGAAATATGCATACAGGCCTTATGGTTGAGGAGCTATTCATGATTCATTTGGGGCATGTCATTTCGGGCAGGAGGCCTATTAAGATTATACAAAATATCAGAAAACAATATATATACTGTATATGTCAAAAAACGATGGGATCTCTGCAGACATCAGGTGGTCAGCCGTTCATAAATCAGACATACCAACAGTCTCCAAGTTTCAACATTCGGCTACTATATTCACACGGGAGCCCGACCTCAAGAGTCGTTCATTCATAAAAACACCGTCAGATTGCATTCCTCGTTCAACCCATTAGGATGCAATGCATTTAAGGTATGTATCCAGAAACATTCCCTTTTCAATAAGGCATTTTCCTTGTTACCCCCTCTGCGATTCAACCTTACTTTCTCAATGCCTGTACATTTGAAGTCCTCCAGTCTGTGTCCTTTATTTAAAAAGTGTCTGGCAACTGGGGAAGTGATGTCTCCTCTCCTGATGCTACTTCTATGTTCCTTAAGTCTGACGTTAAGCTTCCGTGAGGTTTGAGCGACATAGTATTTATTGCATTTACAAAAGAAAAGATATATAACATTGGTAGTGTTGCATGTGATGAGTGATTTTATCGTGTTGATTGATAAACCTGTTGGTTTTCACCATATTATTACAGGAAGTACATGATCTGCACATTCTTTTCAACTTATATGATCTAATAACTGGATACCGCACCGAACAGTCTACGATTACATGTACTGCTATTTACAACCAAACAGCATCTTTACTGACAGGAGAGAACACAGCGGAGGGATACCATGTAGGAGAGATAGTTCCTGTTTGGGAGACCGGATCTACTTTATTTTTAAATACTAATTTTAGTGTGAACCAAGAACAGAAATGCAATGGAACTGCGGACCAGTTGCTGCTTTATTGTCTTCCAGCAGGATCTGTTGTTGAATCTGTTCACCAATGTGTTCAATGTCAGTTTTCAGGAGGTTTTCTCCTCATTCAAACTCTACAAACTGGTCCAGCTGCATCTGGTCCCGGTCAGTAGTTTATATTCTGGTCTTCATGGCGGTCAGGTGCTGAATAACCCCCATGTTAAAACTAAGTGGAGTATTGCTTTAAACAGGAGCGCTGCTGTCCAACACACACACACACACACACACACACACACACACAGCAAACACACTCTCCGGCAGCTGGAGCCAAAAGTGATGAAAACACAGAAACACTCTGCAGTGAAACGTCTTTAAACAGCTGCGACTGAACACTTATGATGTTTCACTTATAATAGTCCATTTGATATTTTTTAGGTTGCTCACACACTTCCTTGTTTACTTCACTGGCTGCTGGTTTTCTGCTGCGTTCAGGTCAAACTGGAAGAAGAACGGCTTCACTGCTTTGTTTCATTATTCTTATTTAAATATTATATGAGGTTATAGTGTTGAAAATGCTTATTTTAGTTTTATTCTGGCAGTAAAGAATGTTTTAAATGAAAGTTGACTGATCTATTCAACTTTTATTCAGGAGCAAAATTAACCCTTTAAACTCGACAGAAATAGTGATTTTACATATTGTGATAAAACTCAACATCGCCTGATATGAACATTTTTATTGTAATAACATTTTCAGCTTCATCACCCAGCACTAATAGTTTGTTATTTATTGTTTATTTTGAGCTTTTGCAGCTTTTGAACAGGTTTTCTGAAAAACAGATCGTAGCTCTCAGTGGAAACTCTTTGTTTAAAAACAGTTACATGTTGGATTTTCTCATTAATAAACTGCTCTGAAATCAGTTATTATAATATTATAATATATTATAATATATTATGTGTCCAATATTAACAGCTGACCCCAGGATCAGGTTTGTGTTTTCATTTCAGTTCTGGACTCAGTTTGACAGAATCTGACAAGTCCTTTACTTCAGGTTTCACCAACAGAGGCAGTGAGGAGAGAAATAATGAAATATTCTCTCAGAGGAGAGAAAGTAGAGCTGAATGTTGGTTTCTCAGCTGCTTTCAAAAACCACATCAGCAGGAAAATGACAGTTCAGGTATTTTCTCTGACATTAATGTGCATGTAAAGCAGAATTTAAACGGTCTGTTGAACAGTAACAGTGATCCTGACCTGAGAGTCTCCAGTCTACAGTGTGGACTCCCCAGTCCAGCAGAGAGCAGCTTCAGTCCTGAATCCTGCAGGTCGTTGTTACTCAGGTCCAGCTCTCTCAGACTAGAGGACTGGGAGCTGAGACCTGAGGCCAGAGCTTCACAGCTTCTCTCTGACAGCTGACAGACACTCAGCCTGAAGGACAAGAAGACGTGTGGAAATGTTATTCTGTTTTATTTAATGTCATTACTGTATTATTTCTACTGACAGACTGTATTGATGAGGCTAACTGACCCTTATATTTAATGTCATTATTGTATTATTTCTACTGACAGACTGTATTGATGAGGCTAACTGACCCTTATATTTAATGTCATTATTGTATTATTTCTACTGACAGACTGTATTGATGAGGCTAACTGACCCTTATATTTAATGTCATTATTGTATTATTTCTACTGACAGACTGTATTGATGAGGCTAACTGACCCTTATATTTAATGTCATTATTGTATTATTTCTACTGACAGACTGTATTGATGAGGCTAACTGACCCTTATATTTAATGTCATTATTGTATTATTTCTACTGACAGACTGTATTGATGAGGCTAACTGACCCTTATATTTAATGTCATTATTGTATTATTTCTACTGACAGACTGTATTGATGAGGCCTGGTCTAAAGCAGGTCCCAGTGTGTTTGCATGGTGCTGTATACTGAGCTGACTGGAGCACTAACACTGACAGGGAAACTGGTTTGATTCCCACTGGGCCGCCCATGCTAACAATGTATTCACACACGGTGCTGTAAGGTGATTGGATAAATAAATCCACCAAATGGCACATGCTTTGTTACGCTGCACAACGAGCCATAAAAAAGAAAATAAAGTGAATACAAATTAGGAAACACTTTAAAAACAAGTGGATTTAAATAATAATATAAAATATAAACACGAGAAACAAGATGAAGAAGTGAGGAGAGACAAAAAAGATTACACAAAATGACACAAAAGCAAGTCAATAAAAGTGTGTTTTACAAAGAGTTTTAAAGATGATAGTGAATCTGCAGCCTCAGTCCCTCAGGAAGGCTTTCCACAGTCTGGAAGCCCTGAGGACTAAAGTGAAACCACCTTCAGTGTTGAGTCTGGACTGAAGGAAAGTCAGGAGGACCTGAAGATCTCAGCTGGCTCTCAGCTCACAGGGAACCAAGAGCTCCACAGTGTAATTCAGGACCAAAACTAGCTGCTTTAAATGTGTTCAGTGACATTTTAATATGAATTCTCTATCTAACTGGTAACCAGAGGACAGATGTTAAAACTAGGCAGATGATGATGTCACCTTCCCACTGGTTAAAATCTAGCTGCTCTATTCTGAAGCAGCTGGAGATGTGACAGTGAATTATGGCTGAGAGGAACAGAGAGAGGTGCAGTAATCTAATGACAAGATATCAGAGCATGGATGATCTTCTCTCAGTCACTGAGCTTCACTGCTGTGTATATGAAGCTGGATCAATAAAACTCAAATCCTCATGTAAAACCTGCAGGGCGACCTTTGCAGATTCAGGAGTCCTGTTTTGAGAGAACGGACCTTAGTTTGGAGAAATGTGTCGAATCAACTGAGAAAAACTGTAAACTGATTTTACCTGAGAGTCTCCAGTCTGCAGTGTGGACTCTCCAGTCCAGCAGAGAGCAGCTTCAGTCCTGAATCCTGCAGGTTGTTGTTACTCAGGTCCAGCTCTCTCAGATGGGAGGGGTTGGACTTCAGAGCTGAGACCAGGACTTCACAGTGAGTCTCTGACAAGCTGCAGCCCCTCAATCTGAATAATGAATAAAGCATGTAGCTATAAAATAAAATATTCCTGAATACTTTCAACAATCCAGTGTTTCATAATCCAATGGACTTCAGCATGTTGTCAGTGTGGATCAGCATCATGTCGGCCTCATAGAGTCTTTCCATCTGAAACCAGACCGGCTGTCACACCTCTGTCTCAGGATTGGTCCGTTTTCCTTGAACACATTCTGTAACCGACCAGATGAATAAATCTGCAGTTTGGGCCCTGAATGCCAAGTAGTTTCAAATAAATAAAGGTTTAGTTAAGGTCCAGAATCACAAGACAATATTTTCAGATGCAGTTTCTCTGGAAATAATTGTGATAAAAAGCAGAATTTGAGTTGCATGGGGAACTTAACCCTAACTTAACCCTAACTTGACCCTAACTGGACCCTAACTTGACCCTAACTTGACCCTAACTTGACCCCAACTTAATCCTAACTTGACACTAACTTGACCCTAACTTAACCCTAACTGAACCCTAACTTGACCCTAACTTGACCCTAACTTGACCCTAACTTAACCCTAACTGGACCCTAACTGGACCCTAACTTGACCCTAACTTGACCCTAACTTGACCCTAACTTGACCCTAACTTAACCCTAACTTGACTCTAACTTAACCCTAACTTAACCCTAACTGAACCCTAACTGAACCCGAACCCTCCAATCGTCTCTACCGGAGCAACAGATGAGAGTGAATCACAGATTTGGGGGTTTTATCAAGTCCAGGAAGCGACACAACCCAAGGTTCTACCAGAGTTCACATCCCTTTAAGTCTGTAGAAACACCTACAAAGTGCAACGCCTCTGGTGTCCGAAGTGCATTTTACATCAAAATATGCATTAAAATTGGAGTTATGATAGAACAATTAGTTTTTACCATGAAGGAATTTCATCAGGAAGATAAAATGTTGCACACATTAACTCCATACCATCATGCTTAAACTGTGAAAGATACAAGAGTGTACTAATATGGAGACACGTGACCTTTTATCCCTGAAGATACACAAAAGAAAATATCTTTAATACATTGTGTATCCATAGTTGGATCAATACCTGGGTGATTATGTCTCTATACGTTCTGGGTAATTACCACAATAAAAGTCTGATCTTTAATTCCTTTATTGCCTCCAACACTCTCACATCAAAGTTTTGCCCCCAATAGATGGAGGCCATTTTGGAGCCATTTGGACTCCTGTATCTTTAAAACTATGGAGAATATCATCAACAAAGTTCATCGTTATTCATTTGAATACAAAAGGATTGTGTGAAAACAACATGAGGAATTTGAGATCTAAGCCTCTAAAACCAGATCCTGTCTGATTTCAGATGGATCGACTCTATACAGACGTCCTCAAATTACAATATTCATATAATATTCATATCAGCACATTATTAAATATGATGTCTGACCTGAGAGTCTCCAGTCTGCAGTGTGGACTCTCCAGTCCAGCAGAGAGCAGCTTCAGTCCTGAATCCTGCAGGTTGTTGTTACTCAGGTCCAGCTCTCTCAGATGGGAGGGGTTGGACTTCAGAGCTGAGACCAGGACTTCACAGTGAGTCTCTGACAAGCTGCAGCCACTCAATCTGAATAATGAATAAAGCATGTAGCTATAAAATAAAATATTCCTGAATGCTTTCAACAATCCAGTGTTTCATAATCCAATGGACTTCAGCATGTTGTCAGTGTGGATCAGCATCATGTCGGCCTCATAGAGTCTTTCCATCTGAAACCAGACAGGCTGTCACACCTCTGTCTCAGGATTGGTCCATTTTCCTTGAACACATTCTGTAACCGACCAGATGAATAAATCTGCAGTTTGGGCCCTGAATGCCAAGTAGATTCAAATAAATAAAGGTTTAGTTAAGGTCCAGAATCCACTTTTCACTGGGACAATATTTTCAGATGGCAGTTTCTCTGGAAATAATTGTGATAAAAAGCAGAATTTGAGTTGGATGGGGAACTTAACTCTAACTTAACCCTAACTGGACCCTAACTTGACTCTAACTTAACCCGAACCCTCCAATCGTCTCTACCGGAGCAACAGATGAGAGTGAATCACAGATTTGGGGGTTTTATCAAGTCCAGGAAGCGACACAACCCAAGGTCCTACCAGAGTTCACATCCCTTTAAGTCTGTGGAAACACCTACAAAGTGCAACGCCTCTGGTGTCCGAAGTGCATTTTACATCAAAATATGCATTAAAATTGGAGTTATGATAGAACAATTAGTTTTTACCATGAAGGAATTTCATCAGGAAGATAAAATGTTGCACACATTAACTCCATACCATCATGCTTAAACTGTGAAAGATACAAGAGTGTACTAACATGGAGACACGTGACCTTTTATCCCTGAAGATACACAAAAGAAAATATCTTTATTACATTGTGTATCCATAGTTGGATCAATACCTGGGTGATTATGTCTCTATACGTTCTGGGTAATTACCACAATAAAAGTCTGATCTTTAATTCCTTTATTGCCTCCAACACTCTCACATCAAAGTTTTGCCCCAATAGATGGAGGCCATTTTGGAGCCATTTGGACTCCTGTATCTTTAAAACTATGGAGAATATCATCAACAAAGTTCATCGTTATTCATTTGAATACAAAAGGATTGTGTGAAAACAACATGAGGAATTTGAGATCTAAGCCTCTAAAACCAGATCCTGTCTGATTTCAGATGGATCGACTCTATACAGACGTCCTCAAATTACAATATTCATATAATATTCATATCAGCACATTATTAAATATGATGTCTGACCTGAGAGTCTCCAGTCTGCAGTGTGGACTCTCCAGTCCAGCAGAGAGCAGCTTCAGTCCTGAATCCTGCAGCTTGTTGTTACTCAGGTCCAGCTCTGTCAGATGGGAGGGGTTGGACTTCAGAGCTGAGACCAGGACTTCACAGTGAGTCTCTGACAAGCTGCAGCCCCTCAATCTGAATAAAGAATAAAGGAGGAGTTGGACTTAAGAGCTGAGACCAGGACTTCAGAGCTGAGACCAGGACTTCAGAGCTGAGACCAGGACTTCAGAGCTGAGGTCTCTGAGAGTTCACAGCCAGAAAGTCTGTTTACAGATTTAATGTAAAATGAGAGATTATCAAAGCAGAGCTGAGACTAGCATACCAATCAAAACTTAAACAGCATACTACTACTACTACTACTACTAATACTAATAATACTACTACTACTAATAATAATAACAATAATAATAATAATAATAAGGACAATAATTTGTATTATAGAATTTGAAATTTCCCAAAAGTGGTTAATGTATAATATAGTCAGAAACCAAACAGAAAAGAATACATAAATGCAATTATATGAAAGCATTTCTGTAAAAAAGTGTTTAAAAAAAGAATGAAACATGATAGAGATTTCAGCCTGAGCTCCACAGGCAGTTCAGTTCAACTTCTGGTAAAACAACTCAGTAAAACAGCCTGACACCATTAGAGTCCGGCTTCACCACAGATTTGGTTGGGGTTTAGTTACTTTTAAGGTTTTGAGCCTACAGCATTAAATTCCAACTTTCCGAGTTGTATTTCCCACTTTGTCGGCTCTTTCATGTCGCTCTCTGTAATTCTGATATTTCTGACAGGAGCTGAAGGCAGGAGAAGACGAGGGGAATCTTTCATAGATATCACACCAATAAAGAGTTGAACTAGACTAAAGAATGAAACTCAGGAAACAACCGATCTGTTAGATCAGTAACTGGAATGTGAAACTGAACCTGGAACAGTAATGACTTTACTCTGTTACAGGAAAAAGTAATGTGATTACAGTGACACATTACTTTGTAACGTGTTATGCCCAACACTGTACCACTGCTATGTAGAACAACAGTTAATAGTGTGTATGTTTGAGGAACTATAGATCTTTACTGTAATTCTGATGGTGTCAGGTATGAAGGTCGCTCTACACTGTTCTATACTGTTGGTATTCATATCAGGACTAACCGAGCCTTCCTGCAGTTCCTCACAGCTGGGATCAGTCTCCGTCGTCCCTCCTTTGATGTGTTGTAGGCCTCCAGGTCCAACACATCCAGAACCTCCTCTGACATCTGCAGCATGTAGGCCAGAGCTGAGCAGTGGATCTCAGAGAGACTCTTCTCTGATCTGTTCTCTGACTTCAGGAACTGTTCGATCTCCTGATGTACTGACTGGTCGTTCATCTCCATCAAACAGTGGAAGATGTTGATGCTTCTGTCAGGAGAGATATCATCAGTGTTCATCTTCTTCAGGTTGCTGATGGCTCTCTGGATACTTTCTGGTCTGCTCTCTGTCTGACCCAGCAGGCCTCCTAAGAGTCTCTGGCTGGACTCCAGTGAGAGGCCATGAAGGAAGCGGACAAAGAGGTCCAGTTGGCCATTTTTACTCTTCAGGGATTTGAACATGGCTGTCTTCAGGAAGACATTCAGGGATTGTTCACTGTCATAGGATCCCCAGTTTTTTCCCAGGAATGTCTCCAGTACCTTTTCTTCCCTGTTTGTGTGACAGTGGAACATGTAGACAGCAGCCAGAAACTCCTGAATGCTCAGATGGACAAAGCAGAAGACCTTGTCCTGGTACAGCCCACACTCCTCTTTAAAGATCTGTGTGAACACTCCTGAGTACACTGAGGCTGCTCTGATATCAATGCCACACTCTGTCAGGTCGGCTTCATAGAAGATCAGGTTGCCTTTCTCCAGCTGCTCAAAAGCCAGTTTTCCCAGAGAGAGAATCATCTTCCTGCTCTCTGTATTCCAGTGTGGATCTGTATCAGCTCTCTCATGATACTTGACGTTCTGCAGTTTGGACTGAACCACCAGGAAGTGGATGTACATCTCAGTCAGGGTCTTGGGCAGGTCTCCTCTCTCACTGGTTTTCAACACATGGTCCAGAACTGTAGCAGTGATCCAGCAGAAGACTGGGATGTGGCACATGATGTGGAGGCTTCGTGAAGTCTTGATGTGGGAGATGATTCTGCTGGCCTGCTCCTCATCTCTGAATCTCTTCCTGAAGTACTCCTCCTTCTGTGGGTCAGTGAAGCCTCTCACCTCTGTCACCATGTCAACACACTCAGGAGGGATCTGATTGGCTGCTGCAGGTCGTGTGGTTATCCAGAGGCGAGCAGAGGGAAGCAGTTTCCCCTTGATGAGGTTTGTCAGCAGCACATCCACTGAGGTTGACTCTGTTACATCAGTCAGGATCTCGTTGTTCTGGAAGTCTAGAGGAAGTCGACACTCATCCAGACCGTCAAAGATGAACACAACCTGGAACTTGTCAAACCTGCAGATTCCTGCTTCTTTGGTCTCAGTAAAGAAGTGATGAAGAAGTTCCACCAAGCTGTACTTTTTCTCTTTCAGCAGATTCAGCTCTCGGAAAGTGAACAGAAATGTGAACTGTACATCCTGGTTGGCTTTGTCTTCAGCCCAGTCCAGAGTGAACTTCTGTGTTAAGACTGTTTTCCCAATGCCAGCCACTCCCTTTGTCATCAATGTTCTGGTTGGTTTATCTCTTCCAGGTAAGGGTTTAAAGATGTCTTCACATTTGATTGTTGTTTCTGGTCTCGCTGGTTTCCTGGATGCTGCTTCAATCTGTCTGACCTCATGTTCATCATTGACCTCTCCACTCTCTCCCTCTGTGATGTGAAGCTCTGTGTAGATCTGCTTCAGAAGTGTTTGGTTTCCTGCTTTAGCAATCCCCTCAAACAAATACTTAAACTTCTCCTTCAGACTGGATTTGAGTTGACGTTGGCAGATGGGAGCAAGAGTTTCTGAATGAACAAACAAAAAATGAAATCAATGAGTGGATTTCAGTGTGGATGTATATATTTTTCCAGTCCATGATATCTATTCAGCTCATCAGTAGCGGACAAACATGTTCTGACTGTGTGCAGCCCAGAAGAATTGTATAGATCTGATGCAGATGTGTTCAGCATATTTACAGCAGAGTTTGGAAATGTAAACATCTCTCATTTTCCACCATTTCCTCTTTCCATCATGTTAAACCTGTTAAAAGCCTCTTACTGCTCTGCAGAGAGTCAGCCAGCTCCTCCTGCTTCATTCTCCTCAGGAAGTGCAGTGTGATCTGCAGAAAAGCCTCTCTGCTGCTCCTCCTCTGCTCTTCCTCCTCACCGTCCACCACCTCCTCATCCTCCCTCTGCCTCTCTGAGCATTCTGGGTAATCTGGACTCAGAACCCTGTGGAACCTTTTCAGCTCGTTCTTCACAAAAGTGACAATGTTCTCCTCAAGAAGCTGGAACAGAATATTACATAGGTTAAAGTTTCATATTAAAATCATGGAACACAACATCAAATCCATCTTGCAGGGTTTGAAAGCCCGCTGGTCTACAGAGTGCAGCATGGAGACTATAATGACCAGAATGGTTGTTTTGCATTTTCTTTGTAGCTGAAGTAAAAGGTGTTGTTGAACATTTACACACCATAAATATGGAGTCCAGGTCTGTTTGATGCTCCTGGGCAGACTGACCACTGGGAACCTCTGACCTCTCCTGGTGGACTCTGTGGAGAAAACATTAAGTATTAGGTCTCCAGATATCAACACACACACACACTCATACACACACACACACACACACTGGCACCTACACCATTAGGCAAGTTAGGCAGATGCCCCTCCACTTGGAAATTAGGAGGGCCCCTCTACTTTTCACCCCTTTTAAAAGTCAAAATTTTGTAAAAATCGAATATTTAATCTTCAATCTCTCAATCTAAGTAAAATATCTGCTCTGTCTGCAGTTAGATAGCATAGTTGCATTTGGATTGCTGCACCCCCTTTCCAACCCAAGTGGTATATTCCAACCTGCGCTTTGTCTGCACTGCGTACCACAGACGATGGGACGATGCAGTCGTGAATGGAGTGACAGCAGCAGAATTGTTTGAACCATGAAACAACAGCTAACATTGCACATGCACATTGTGACCTTCATTTATCTAGCTTACTGTCAAAATATATAAATAATAAATAAATAATGTTTTGAAAGAGGAAACTAAACCAACAGAGTATGAAGGGCCGGACCAATTCTATATCTCATGTCTTGATTCCTCTTCTCAGGAGAGATGGATAACAACAAACTCATCTGTTTTAAATTCTTACCTTTGCTCAGCAGAGTGCTGTCCATCTTTGAAATTAATAAAGTGATCAATAGACTGATCACTCTTCATGGACACACAGCTGGGTTCAGGGGAGTCTGGTCTCTCCTGCTGGATCCTGATAGAAACAGGATTGACAAAAGAAGGCAGTTTTAACCTGAAGTGAAGCAGGATTTTGACTCCAGTTCAAATCCCAGAACCAGATAGAAAATCTGTGAGAGGAGAGTGAATGAGAAACGTTCTCCTCTTCCTCAACAGCTGCTATTGTAGCTGACAAACTTTCTCTACATGAAAAAGGTTAAAAAACAAGAGCAAGGTTACATATTATTGTTAATATCTTACTCTCTTCAGAGGGGATTTGTTCTTTATAATGCTTTGTTAATGTTAACATTATATAGTAACATTATGTTGACTTACGTTGTTTCAGAAGGACGTTTTCTTTTAAATTTAGGAGGTTGCATCATAGACCAGTCGCTCTTCATGGACACACAGCTGGGTTCAGGGGAGTCTGGTCTCTCCTGCTGGATCCTGATAGAAACATTATGAAGACAGTGAAGGTACCTGTGTCCTTATGAAGAAGACTTTAATGCTGTAATACTAACATGATAATGACTTACTTATTTTCAGAACGATGTTTATCTTTAAAATTTATAGATAGACCTATAGACCGGTCGCTCTTCATGGACACACAGCTGGGTTCAGGGGAGTCTGGTCTCTCCTGCTGGACTGGGCTTCAACACAACAGAGACAGAGCTTTTACTCTGAATAATGATGCTGTAATAATAATAATAATAATAAACTTTATTTGCATAGCACCTTTCATACAAGAAATGCAGCTCAAAGTGCTTTACAACAGAGAAATTACATGCACCAAGTACTTCACATAAAACTTGATAATGATAGTGAGAATAAGATAAAGAGGAGAATAGAATACATAAAATGCATCTTCACATGAAAATAGACATAGAATGAGCATAACTTAAGATGGAAAATAAAACCCACTGAATAACAATAGTAAAAATATGAGGAATGCATAACATAAGATGGAAAATAAAATCCACTGTAAAATAATAATAAAAATAAAGTTAAAAAATAGAGTACATAGGATGCATAAAATCAAGTAAAATACACATTTTAAAAGAAGTGCAGCAGTGCATAAGTGCGAAGCAAAGTGAGAAAAAAAAAAGTTTAAGGCCTGTATCGGGAAAGTCATAGCTAGTTAAAGGCTAAAGTGAAGAGATAGGTTTTTAGCTTTCTTTTAAAAATATTTAGCGAGTTGGCTTCCCTGATATCTATAGGTAGTGTGTTCCATAGCTTTGGGGCGCAATTGACAAAGGCCGCATCCCCGATTTTCTTTCGGCTGTTGCTGGGAACCTCCAATAAAGCAGCAGCAGATGATCGCAGTGTTCTTGAAGGCAGGTAGTGAACAAGGGAGTTAGCAATGTAGCTTGGTCCTAGCCCATTAAGGGCTTTGTATATAAGGAGGAGGACCTTAAAATCAATTCTAAATGTTACAGGAAGCCAGTGTAGAGCAGCTAAAACTGGACTAATGTGCTCTCTCCTCTTGGTTCTGGTTAATAGCCGAGCTGCAGAGTTTTGAATGAGCTGAAGTCTCTCAGTGTTTTTTTTCGGGAGACCGGTAAAAAGTGCGTTACAGTAATCGAGTCGGCTTGAAATAAAGGCATGAATCAGTTTTTCAGCATCTTTTTGATTTATAAATGGTCGTACTTTAGCTATGTTTCTAAGGTGGAAAGATGATGTTTTCGTCACCTTGTTAATGTGGGACTTGAAGCTTAGATCTGAATCTAGGATAACACCAAGACTTGTAACCTCAGATTTAATCCAGGGAGTCAATGCTCCCAGATTATTAAACAGCATTTCTCTTTTTGTTTTAGGGCCGACTAGTAGGATTTCAGTTTTGTCCTCGTTTAACTTTAAAAAATTTTTGCTCATCCATTTATTTATTGCCAAAAGACAGGTAGTAATGGAGTTTATAGCTGCAGCATCATTTGGTTCAGCAGAGATGTACAGTTGCGTGTCATCCGCATAACTATGGAAACATACATCGTGCTCCCTAATGATGTCACCAAGTGGCAGCATGTATAGTGAGAATAATAATGGACCAACGCAGCTCCCTTGTGCAACCCCAAAACAGATGTCATGTTTCTCAGACACATGATCTCCAAGACTGACGTAAAACTTTCTCCCTTTGATGTATGTTTTGAACCAGTTTAACACAGTTGTAACACAGTCAGAAAGAAAGTAATGATTTCACTGCTGAGCTCTGAGATGGAGAACAGTCATGGACAGTTAGAGATCCTCATCTTACCTCTTAGCTTTGGTCCGGCTGTCATGTTCCCCAGACAGAGTGGTTTTAGAGGGAGGGAGCCCCTCCTCTCTCTCCTCAGACTGACTCATAGTAGAGCGAACACCTTTACACAAACACACCCAACATGCTGTTAGCTGGACTGATTCATTACAACAAGGTTTCATTACAGGATATATCACTTCTGCTGTTGGGATCATTCCTGACAGTGAAATGACAAATACACACTGAGTGTTGGATTCAACAAAATGAATCCAGTTAATGAAGAAAACGTCAAAAAGACAAATACTGACAAGACAAAGACTGTTTGAAGTATTAAGAGAGCCTTGGCTAACAGAAACACGAGCAACACGCTGCACATGTTGCACTCATGAGCCTCAGAACTGGACTCAGAGTGGCATATTTTGTGAATGGTGTTTATTCTGAAAATAACAATTACATGGTGAAGTGAGTCGGCTGGTAGCTGGTAATATAGTTCTCTCTCTGCTGATAACTGCCGACTGACAAACAAATACTGTAAAACTCATTGTGATTACTAATACAGAAATAATCAAAATATCAACAATAGAAAATTATAATTACATTAGATTCATAAAACATCCCTGAATTACACTAACTTATTCATTCTCTGTATACAATATCCAAAAATGATCATTCTCTAATGTAATAATGTTTCTACAAATAAATAACAATGTTACTCTACACTTTCATTCATAAAAACTGATTCACTACGTATTTACAGCGGATGTCCGCCCTGCGCCCTGTTACCATGGCGACGGTATAAACACTAGTACAGCCGATCGGATGTTAGCGTCAGCGATCGCCAAAACGAACCCGTACTCTGGCTTCCCTTCAAGTTAAAATCATCCGATAGAACAGTACACACAAACCCAAACAAGTAACACATGCCGGTGAGACAACCCAACCCTACATTTAACTCCAAATATTATTTTAAGTGGCAACACGACCGGCTAATAGCGATCGTTTGCTAGCCGCGGCAGCGACCAACGGCTATTTTGGGTATCTTACCACAAAACACTACATTTCCAAATGAGAGCATAATTAATAGTTTGGCTAGCTTACATACATTACTATTGTTGTATCAAGGTACTCGGTGACATTTTACTGACCTGAAAATAACAATTAAATGGTGAAGTGAGTCGGCTGGTAGCTGGTAATATAGTTCTCTCTCTGCTGATAACTGCCAACTGACAAACCAGCGCGAGCTCACCTCACCATGTCTGCATTCTAAATTCTGACTGCCTTGGATAGCCATATAAATCCCAAGTAACATGACAAAGGAACATGGGGCGGGGGTGTATGTTTAGGAATGAAATAGTGCAGCACTATTGCATACATACACTTTCAATGTGCCACACACACATCACAATAAAAAACCCCAGTCTGGTATCTGTTAAATGTTGTGATTGAGTCTTAAATATAGTTTTACAGCTCTGAGTTGTTTCTCTTTATACTACTTTTATAGTCAGAAATTTCCCTGAGCAGGTTTATACAGACAGGAGGATTTTTCAGCCTTGGGGAGGACTGAGACTTTAAAGGTTCAAAAGGTTTTAGTGTGAAAGGGAGTGAACCTCAGTTTTGTGGAGGTTGTAGTGTTTTGTACACAGCGTATCAACAGAAACACAACATGTATCTGAGCTTTCACACTAGTTCTGACACTTCCTGCATATTTCACCAATGCAGTGAATTGAGATTACAACCTAACTAGAGTTTATCAGGCTTCCACTAAAAGTCACAAATAAAACAAAATGTTCTTTATGGCCACAAAGGGAACAAATGTTGGATATTATGGCACTATGAACGCCATCTGCAAACAGCAGGTGATTTGAAAGACTTTAGCAGCTTGTCTTACAACAGTCGACTATACAGTCACATCATACAATGTCAGCTGGTGTATTCATCAAACAGTAATGTTACCTTGGAAGATGTTTGCCTGGTGAATTCACATCCAGAGACGTTCTGCCTTCATCTGTAGAGGAAACACTGACAGAGAAGACGCTGCTTATTCTCCTTCGTCAGTTCTGGGTGTCTGTGTTCATTTGATCTGAGGCTGCTGTCACTTCCTCATAACTTCAGTATCAAAGTCTAGAAACATCAGTCTGACACCAAACCGGTCTAACCTGAGGCCAGAAACCAGGTCTGAGGCAGAGAAATCACAGATCAGGTGATGTAGTTCTACTGTGTGTCCACTAGATGGAGACATTAACCACATCATCTACAGTCAACTAAACAGCAGACCAGCACACACAGATGTAATGATGGAGGAGGAGAAATTTATATCGCTTTAAAATTCAATGACCGAGCGAGAATGAGAGTGTCGATCTAAAATCTGTCTGACGTCACACAAAATGAAACGTTTCCTGCCGAGGTGGAGCACGTGACAGGAAGTTAAACTCTTCTGTTTGAGATTTTACTGTCTTTTGATGACATTGTTTTACTTTGCACTTTATTTTCTGTGACATTTCTTGTATTTTAACGACTGTATTGTTTTATCTTTCATATTTGTCTTCCTTGGCCCGGTCTGCCTTGAAGCAGCAAGTCAGTGAAAGCAGCCTGGTTAAATAAGTAAATATAAGACATGAAAAGATCGTTTCCACAACATCATTAATGCTGAACTAGTGTGATAAACCTTATTTTAACTGGTGTTTTTGTTAAGAAATGGTCAGAAAGCCTCCTGTTAGCATCGCTGGCTGCTAGTGAAAGTCAAAGGGAACTGAAGCTTTTTCCCTCAAACCTGCAGGCAGAAAGCAACACAACTAATTACTAACTACTTCTACTTTTAGTAGATTTAGATTTGAACATGAACACACTAACACTAACATGTTGGAAACCCGTTAGAAGAGCGTCGAGTTGTGTTTTGAAGCTAAACATCCAGTTTTCACACAGACAAACCTTTAACGGCTGAGTTGTAGATTTCCTCTTGTTCTAGTCTAAATAAGCTAACGGCAGGCGGTAACAGTCACATACAAGATCTGCTGATAGAGTCAGGAAAGGAAAATACAGTGGAAACTGTCATGGAAACTGATGATTACAATACCTTTTGGTGGAGAAAATTATCTGCGACACGACGAGAAGTGAAAGTGAAACTAAGAGAAAGAGAGCGAGAGGGGGAGGGAGGGAGAGAGAGAGAGAGAGAGAGAGGATGAGGAAGAGAGAGAGAGGGAGAGGGAGGGGCGGGCAGTGAGAGAGAGAGAGAGAGAGAGAGAGAGAGAGAGAGAGAGAGAAGAGAGAGAGAGAGGTGGACTGGTTTGATCCAGTAAATATCAATGTCTCTGTTCCTGTATTAAATCTAAAGCTTCTTTCCACAGCATGTTTTGGTCTAAACTGACGAGGCTGAATCTGTTCTAGTCTAACTTAACCTGCCATCTAAACAATGTGAATTATTACATGCACTGCAGTTCTAGTGGTGTGTATTGGTTTGGCTGCTCCATTGATTTTCAATGGGGTGAAATGTTTCCAAACAGATATGAGATTAGTTGTAATTATATGTGTGTTCAATGTGTGTGTGTGTGTGTGTGTGTGTGTGTGTGTGTGTGTGTGTGTTGGTCCCTCCCTGTCCCTCAGAGTCAGAGTCTATCTGCCCCCTAGTGGCCATTAGGAGACTTTCACTCTCTCACAGTTGAAACTGCTTGTTGGAAAAGATGAAGACCAAACAATGTTCATTTAGGAGAAACTTTAATTCTGACAAACAATTACAGAAAACTAGATAGAAGTTTAGCTTGGAATGATGAGATGACAATAAAATACCAAATGTTGCTAAAGACGTTACTGAATGGATCTACAGCCACACCACAACAAGCTGACTCAGCTGCTCTCTGCTTCTAGCTGCTTGATACACATTTACACTTTATTAACTAACACACAGTTCTACAGATTTACACTTTATTAACTAACACACAGTTCTACAGATTTACACTTTATTAACTAACACACAGTTCTACACATTTACACTTTATTAACTAACACACAGTTCTACATGTTCCTCCATCATGGAGACTCAGCTGGGTGCCTCTGTTCAACATGAACACGTTTGCTTGGTAGTTTGTTAAAGGATTATAAGCTTCATTATTCTAAAGGAGTTGTTGCTGTCTTCTCTGTATAGACACTGAGTGACTGTATTGTCGTCATTATCATGCTGCGTAGGAGGTAAGGGGATTGAGGAGATTTAGGAGAGAGGGGATTTGAGGAGCCATGGGTGGGAAATGGAGGAGATTCAGGAGTTTGAGCAGGAGAAGAGGAGGAACAGGAGGTTTTAGGGAGGAGGGAGGAGATTTTAAGGGGATTGACGAGGATATTGAAAGAGATGGAGAATGAAGCTTCCTAAGATCAGAGAGACTGAGAGTAGAGCAAGGCACTAAGCCTGGCTTCTCATGCTGTCGGATATATCGGAAAAACTCATTTCCTACTTGGAAATCTCACATGAATGAATGAATTCAAAGTGGGATTATCAAGTCAGAAGACAATTTTTACACCCTATTTTCCAAGGTTATGATGCAATGACAGCCTTTATCCTTCTCGACAAGGCAGAAAAATAAGGTTTTGTAAAAAACGATAAAAAAAAAAAAAGAAAAACGGTTATACAGTTTACACACCCGATACACTTTCTCTCCTTGTAGTGTTGCACTGCAAAAAAAAAGATTTTATCTTGTTTCCAGACCTATCAACCGTATTTCATGATATTTTTAGTCAAATTATCTCACTGCACTGGCAGATAATCTTGTATGCCAATATGTCTTCTGTCAAGAAATCATCATAAAACAATGAAGAAAATCTGGAAACAAGAAACTTTCTCCAAGACAATTTCACTTTTACCAAGAAAATGTCCTGAAACAAGTTACATCCTGCTGTAAAAAAAAAAAAAAAAAGTCAAATTTGTTGAAAGCGGTAAAATGATCTGCCAGTGCAGTGAGATGATTTCACTAAAAAAATCCTAAAATAAGCTTGATAAGCCTGGAGACAAGATACAATAACTGGTTAGTCAGTTTGTCAGTTTTCATGTGTGTAGGAAGCGTAGGTTGTGTTAGCTTAATTTCTACATCATTATGTTAACAGCCAGAAATTATCAACTAGTTATAACTCCACACAAAGCAATCATAAAACACAAATATCTATTCAGTATAGTGTTACACCTAATAACCGACTTAATTCCTATTCATTATCACACGATCTACACTTCTGTTGGGAATTTATGGTGTGTATGTTGCCGCTCAAAGTGGGATTATGAAGTGGGAAGAAAATTTTGCGACCCTATTTTCCAAGTTATGATGCAACGATAACCTCTAACCTTCTCAACATGGCGGAAATATAAAGTTTTGTGTCAGTTAGCGGTAAGAAAACAGTGTTTTTTCGGGATTTGAAAGCAGAAAAAAAGATAAATACATAGCCTAAACATCCACATCCAATACAGAACAATCCCACCCGCCCTTAACTCCCCTCCCTCTTGAACCCGAGTATCGTGCACCTAAACCTTTTTTTTTTTTTTTTTTTTTCTAGTTAGGAAATTTAGGTTTTATACAGCTTACATACCTGATGTGCTTTCTCTCCTCGTTCCCACGAAGAAACCGGCAGCGTTGTAGGAAGCGCTTTTTAAAAGTTCATCCTTTCATCCCATCATCCCTGCTTATTTATTGTTTGTCTTCCAGGATTGATTTTCTGACAATATAGTTCTGAATGCAACGCTGTGTAGCAGCCAACTCGGAAGTGCCGGATGTCTGACTTTTCCACCAGCACGTGAACGCACCATAACACTGTCAGGGTTAGGGGTTCGATTCCCACCTAGACCATACTAAAAATTCATACATATATACAAAACTAAGCAAAAAATAATAGAAAAACTACAGAAGAGAAGTAGGAGTATTTATTGAACTCAGAACTCAAATACATTTTTCACTTGTGGTCCTAATCCTCCTCCGGAAAAAACAGCTGAATTATAAACACACACTCCTCTCTCTCTCTCTCTCTCTCTCTCTCACACTCACACACACACACACACACACACACACACATAAAGAGAGACGGGGAGAGAGAGACAGAGGGAAAGAGAGTATAGTTCATGTTTTCAAACCAAATATTTAATCATCTCAGTGTAGTTTGAATGTATAAACTGAGAGAAAGAGAGAGATAATAGAGACGGACAAAAAATAATATATAAAGAAGAGCGACAGAGAGCGGCTGGAGGACCGTCCACTGCCAGGTAGAATACACAAATTAGTAATTAATCAATTCATCAATTGGACAAAAGCTATAAAAACAAAACTTTTTGAGCTAACCAGACTTTATAGAAGATTTGTACCAAGTTTTGGTGATGTAATAAATTAGTTGTGTTGTACAACTTAAATTTTTGTCAATTCCATTATTGGAGTCAGAATGTGGAATGGTCCATCCCTATCAATAATTACATTGAAACATGTCCTCTAGAGAATTACTATATTATTATATATATATATTACATATTATGGTAACAATTGAACAATGAAAGAATGAATAGAATAATGGATATTTTTTTACACAGCAGAGCCGGTAGTGCAGTTTGTTCATGTTGTTGGTGCCTTCAGTACACATATGGCAAGTGAACCTCTCAAACATTTCTGTTGGGACGTCCCATGACCGGCCAAGTCGGTTCACCCGGCAGGTGAAAGACTTCGGCGGCAGCTTCGGGGTCAGGGTTAGCTTCCCCCGCCACACGCCACAGGTGATGCGGACCCACGGAATGACAGGTGCATCTTGGGGTTTCCCCCGTGGATTCAATTAGCCAAGTATTTGCATTTTCACACACAGTCCGTGTTTTTGTTTTTAAAATCTGCCACATAGTTCTGTATCCAGATGTGTTGGCCAGGCCCGTCTGATGCCGCTCACTGAGGAGGAGGAGCCCTCCGTCTGCTCGGTCGGCTTCTTTCGAGCCTCTTTTCAGGGTTCCAAGGGACATTTTCATGTTGTGGTTGAAAGCATGTCAAGAATAACTTCTGTTTGGCCCGTTTTGCATATTACCACGCTTTTATCAAGTTTCTCGTCTTTCTTGTAATATCCAAAGTAAGACCAAACTTGCGATTTGTAAGTGTGTTTCCTCACCGTCGGTCGACATCCTTGCAAAATCATAGGGCAGAGGAACACACCATGCGAACGAAGCAGCAGCAACATCAATTATTCAGTGCTTAAAAATAAAAAGAATACGGGCTTTACTGATACACTGAAGCCCGCATCGTATTATCCACGATTCCCTCTCGACTTCTGCCCGATACAAGCTGTCTCAATACATGGCAGCTGTATCTTAGACATTAAGCCCAGTGCATTGGTTCAAATCAGTGAATCATCACAGCCCTGCTTTACACCCTTCATACCTCTGTCTGTAGTCTGTCTCTCTCTCTGTCTGTAGTCTGTCTCTCTCTCTGTCTGTAGTGTCTCTCTAGCTCCCTCTGTCTGTGTGTGTCTGTAGGTTATGTGTATGAAGGATCATGTGTTTATTATAGTTATGAGTGTGAAGGATCATGTGTTTATTATAGTTATGAGTATGAAGGATCATGTGTTTATTATAGTTATGAGTATGAAGGATCATGTGTTTATTATAGTTATGAGTATGAAGGATCATGTGTTTATTATAGCTATGAGTATGAAGGATCATGTGTTTATTATAGTTATGAGTATGAAGGTGATGCAGCTGAAATGAAAGACTGACTTCACATGCTTTGCTGAAGCTTTATTAAAAGGCACAGAGAAAATCACAACAATCAGCCACCAGTGTAAAAATCTCAGTCATCATCGTGAGGGAAAGGCAGAAAATGATAACTTCCTTAAAAGTTGTATTCCTGTTAACAAAATCTCTTTGAGTGTTGATAGATTTTCATTTCATGTTGTTGTTGATAACTCCCAGTTTGACAGCAGAGTGAACAGCAGGTGGCGCTGTGAGTCTCCAGCACTTCAACCATCAGGACATGGAGAGGCCACTTTAAGATCCTGCAATGAAATAATCACAATTACTTCAGTCCACACAGTGTCTGTGATATCTGGGACAGTTTGGATATCTGTGATATAGTTGCAGTAGGTGACACTGGGGAACTAACTAACTCATTAACTAATGTTAACTAATGCATTTACTAACATGAATCGAACAAGAATAACAACATCAACAAAGATCAGTTAATGTTAAATGCACATAAATAACTGCATTAATTAATGTTATTATACATGTTTGTTAATATTAACTAATATGTTTACTAATGAACAGTGACATTAAAGACTCAAAAAAGAGTTTTTGAGACAAAATTCCTAAGGGTTGTGATTGATCATGAATTAACATGGAAACAACATATTGACTATATTAAAGGAAAACTTTCAAAGTTTTTTATACAGCAATCCTGTATAAATCTAGGGATATATTAAATCATAAGGCCTTGTATATAATTTACTGCTCACTTATACTTCCTTACATATCTTACTGTGTGGAATTGTGGGGGTCGACCTTTAAAACGACTATAAATTCAATAGTCTTACTACAAAAACGAGCCATACGTATTATTAATAAGGCTGGTTACTATGATCACACTAATCCACTGTTTATAAAATCCCATGCTATGAAATTTAATGATTTGGTATATTATAAAATAATGCAAATAATGTTCAGAGCTAAAACAAAGTCACTCCCAATCTGTGTACAAAGGTTTTTTTCAATGCAGGAGTGCAAATATGATTTAAGAGATGTTTGTAAGTTTATCGTACAAAAAGTTAAAAAAGGGATTAAAAGGAGATGTATTTCTATTGTTGGGGTTAAATTATGGAACAATGCTAATATAAATTTAAGAATGTGTAACTCGCTTTTGGTTTTCAAAAGACTGGTTTATAAAGCTATTTTTGAGGGTTACAAGTGTGAATGATTTTTATTTTATTATTATTTTTTTATTTCTGGAGGGTAGCTTAAATTGATAAGAATGTAGGATAAGCATATATAAGCTTCTGCCTGTGCCTTTTCAGTCACTACTTAATACATAGATTGTTGATTTGGTTTATACTGTCTAGACTGCTTATACTTATTGTATATTGTATATACTGTTTATAGTTATTGTATTATGTGTGATGACTGAATAAAATACTACTACTACTACTGCAGTTATTCATGTGCATTTAACATTAACTAATATTTGTTAATGTTGTTATTCATGTTTAATTCATGTTAGTAAATGCATTAGTTAACATTAGTTAATGAAAAGTATTCTAATGATACCCTGATGATAATATTCATATTTTTTTTATATTTCAGTTCTTAAAGAATTATTTTACCCCTCAGTTTCAGTTCTTAAACAATATGAGACATTTGTTTAAAAAACACTTTTTATTTGGCGTTTCAAATCCCCTGAATTGTGCAGAAAAAGTTTATTAAAATGAAAATTATTGATTCTAAAAAAAATGCCCCAGAAATATACTCACTGGCTGTATCCCACCAATTTTCAGGAAGAAGGTTATTTAAGTCCGTCCTGAAAAATAAACATTTTAGGTTGCATTTCCATACAGAAATACTAATTAGCAAATTTGATTTGTATAAAATAAATGTAACTTACTCTTAAATTACACTTTTACAGTTTTTTTATTAACACCAATAATATACTATAATAAAATACTATAATAATATATATGTTTTAAATCAATAGCCACAAAAGACAGGAAATTCAAACGAGCACAGCAGCTCTTACTTTGACCTGGCAAAGCTTTTCAGCACTGATGTGATTCCTGCTGCAGCACTTCTGCTCTCAAACAACATGCACTCATCACTAGGCAGGCTGCTGAGGATTCAAATGCTTTTTCAGCTAGCTAATGTTAGCACGCCAGCTTGTAAAGCTGCTGCGCTGAACTCTCAGTGTTTTTGTGAACAAACTATGTTAACATGAATAAATCAACTTTCATACAGAATAAAATCCACATGGTAATTTGATACTGCGCAAGGCAATATTTTCCAGACAAAACAGAATAATTCTGCATCCTTCACCAGAGATCAAAGAATACAAAAACAAATGAATGAAATAATGAGTAAATAAAAAAAACAAACATGAATACATAGATTTGTCTTTTAATTTAGGTTTAAATGTATTTAGTACTTCTTTTTTGATTCTGTTTCTTTTTTGATGTTTCTTCATTAAGTTATTTTAATATGAATAAATAAATGTAGTTCTGTTGTAGTGAAGGTAACTTACTCCAGTATGTATCTGCATTGATAGCGGTTCCTATATTGGTTCATTCTATTTTGCAGGTCTACCAGATTTGGCTTTCTACAAGTGTCTTCATTCCTTGAGGAAAATGTACATTTAATAATCAGATTAACTACTGGAAAATGAATCACAACGACAAATTAGAATACAGAAACATGTTTACATTTACATTTTGCTCAAAGTGACTTTCAGGAAGGGCATAAGTTCATCAACAAGTACAAAAGTACAAATCGTAAACTGAAAAACACCATATGTAAAGCTGTTACAAACAATAATCACCATAGAAAGTGCTGTACTAAGTGCATTTAAAAAAAAAAATGTAACAACAGTTAAAAGGAACTCCTACAACCATAAAGTTTTTAATAATAATAATAATAATAATAATACATTTAATTTGTAATGCACTTTTCATTAGAAGTAAATCTCAAAGTGCTACAGAGAAAAAAAAAGTAAAGTAAAAGTTTATAGACAATGCATAAAGACAAAGATAAAAAAAAACAGCACAAGGGAAGAACATTTAAGAGAATGTTGAGGTGATAGAAATAGAGCTCTCTAGCAGATACATACGGAAGCGTAATGCATTCACTTGAAAAAAAAAATTTGCCCTGTTTTTCTGAATTAACGAGATAATTATCTCAGAAAAACAGAGCAGAATTTTTTTTTTTAAATGCTGTTTTTCTGAATTAACGAGATCATTATCTCAGAAAAACAGAGCAGAATTTTTTTTTTTAAATGCTGTTTTTCTGAATTAACAAGATCATTATCTTGTTAATTCAGAAAAACAGAGCAGAATTTTTTTTTTAAATGCTGTTTTTCTGAATTAACGAGATCATGATCTTGTTAATTCAGAAAAACAGAGCAGAATTTATTTTTTTTCCATGAAAACTTTTCTCAGAATTCTGAGATAATTATCTCGTTAATTCAGAAAAACAGAGCAATTTTTTTTTTATCAAGTGAATGCATTACGCTTCCGTAGATACAGGTGACAGTGTGACAGAATGTCTCTGTATGCATGTAGGATACATCCCACTTCTTGTTTAGTGTGTAAATACTACATTTGTGTTTCCATTACTCTGAGCAGAGGATTCAAAATCTCACACAATAAAGCACAATGATTCTAAATATTCACTGTAGTTATATTCATCTAACATTACAAAACTATGTTCAATGTTCTACTTACCTCTGGTTGACCATTAACACATGCAAGGCAGTCACTGTGTTGAAGTTGAAGTTGGGCAGTTCATACAGGGCAAAATAACTAGTAAATAACGAGTAAATAAAAAGGAAACAAGCACAAGAAATCTGTCAATTTTACTTCTACTCAGTGTGGTTTACTATTGTTTATCTCTTCTTGCACACACACACACTTGCACTTCCCTTCCAAAAAGGTGATAAAGGTGTGAGCTCACCTGGTGGAAGAGGAGGAGTTTGGACAGAGGGTTTTAGAGAGGACAGAAGTGTGGTGATGGAGAAAACACCTCTCTGTTTTGTTTTAAAAACTTCCATAGAACTGTCCAAAGGACTGCGCTGTAACATTTCTGTTCTGTTCTGTTTTACATTTCCATCAGCCTCTAACAGATAAATTAACTCATACAAATTGAGCTGAAAGAAACAACGCTACTGTAGGCCCAATGAAGTAGAGGTCTGCACGGGCCTGGAAATGAAGCCCGAGCCCAGCCTGAGCCTGTGACGTTCAGGCCCGACCCGAAACTAAGCCCGACTCTAATGCAACATTTGAAGCCCAAAGCCGACCCTAAACCCAAAATCAAAATGTTCCTATTTAAAAGACATAGCCTAGTTGTCCGTGTATTTTTTGGTCATTCTTTTTTCTTTTCAGAAATGCAAAAAATGAAAAATGAATGGTGATTTGATTTTCGCTTCAAAATCGACAAATGAAAAACGGAAATACAAGGCATTTTTCGTTTTCCTGGTCAGAAACAGCAGATACAACATTTATAAAGGACATTATTTTCCCTTTATCCTTTGTATAACAGAAAATAAAATAGTAAGTTAAACAAAAACAGAAAAAGCCTGTTTTGGGACTGTTCATCTTTCAGCACCATAGGCTTGGAGAGTGGAAAGGAGAGAGACGGGGAGGGAGCAATTCAGTAAAGTAGTAAGGAAAGTAAGTAAACTTTATTTCTGATAGAAAATAAGTTCAAAGACCATTTTGCTAATACATCGTCCTGTCCACTACAACTTTACCTTCCTATTCCTGAGTGCTATAAGGATATAAGACTATATATATACGACTAGGATATAAGAAATTCTTATATCCACTTGTTGGAGCTTTCGCAGCACTCAGCAGAGGAGGGGGGCTGTGTGCCCAGCCTGTGTGTGACACAGAGCTTCAGGAGAAAGCGAGGAGCAAAAAATATTGGGGGTTTTTTCCACGCATGAAAAAACACAACCGAGCCCGACCCGGCCAATACCCGACATACAGCCTCGGGTCCCGTCGGGCTCTGGTCGGGTAGCAGGCCTCTACAGTAAAGTAGCCTGAAGACTAGGCTGGTGTGGGCACAAGCACAGCTTCCTACAGCTGGGCTGAGTCCACCTCAGTCCCTGCTTGGACTGGGCAAGTTGCTGAAAGTTTTTCGTAATCACTCTACACTCACACACCTGGTGGTTCATTAGTGGATCATTAGTGAGGTTGTAACATTGTGAATAAAACATTCAATACAGTTTTCTAATCACCAGAGTTACATCATTACAGGTGAACCTGATTTATCTCATTACAAGTGAATCTGATTTACCTGTCGTCCATGTATCCCAAATCTCCATTCAGTAACACAGTGACGGTACCTGTTGCTGCCCTTGCCAACTGGAGTAGAAACACAAAACATCAGATTATTTCAGCAATATCAGTTTAATGTCTCTGTCAGGCAAACAGGATTGTAATAAATTTAACGAGTGGTAACTCTGACTCCAGCCAAAATCTATTATTTATTACTCAGATGCAGTGATGGTATTGCTGATGGCATGTAAAATGTGTACAGTAGGTGCTGTTTTCTTTCTGCTGGGTAACTGGAACATTTAGGCCTTTAGCAGATGCTTTTATCAGGCCAGAGGGAGAAAGATGGAGCTTGTGGAAGCTGTGAAGCTGCAGCTGCAAATGAAACAGGGCTGGCTGCTCAGAGCGACAGATCAAATTTGTGCATTAAGGAGAAGGAAAACTGTTCCAGAAAAAAAACACACTGAATGAATTACAAACCTTTGTTACTGTTCATGTGAAAGCAAAGACAATCTTTCACTGGCATGTTTCCTTGCCGTCTTTCACTCATATTGTTAGCTAGCCAGCTGCTAATTAGTTCAGAAATATCTAATGCACATACTCACCGCAGCTGAGATGGCGGCCCAGTACATATTGCTTGGATTGTTTGAATTACAAGTTTCACTAAAGACTTCTACAGGAGAGAGAAGAGAGGAAAGCAAGCACATCAGAGTCATACCTGGTTCTGATCACACAGTGTTACCATGTTACCTGTACAGGTTACCTGGTTCTGATCGCACGGTGTTACCATGTTACCTGTACAGGTTACCTGGTTCTGATCGCACGGTGTTACCATGTTACCTGTACAGGTTACCTGGTTCTGATCGCACGGTGTTACCATGTTACCTGTACAGGTTACCTGGTTCTGATCGCACGGTGTTACCATGTTACCTGTACAGGTTACCTGGTTCTGATCGCACGGTGTTACCATGTTACCTGTACAGGTTACCTGGTTCTGATCGCACGGTGTTACCATGTTACCTGTACAGGTTACCTGGTTCTGATTGCACGGTGTTACCATGTTACCTGTACAGGTTACCTGGTTCTAATCACATGGGAAAATACCATGAATAAAGAATCAATGCTAGGAGCAGCCTGTATGTTATAGCTCAAACTGAAATTAATTTTAATATTACCTCTGCTGTTTGTCCTTCCACACCACTGTTGGCCTCCTAGGATACCATATAAGGTCTGCCAAACATGGACAAAGGTGGTCTGACTATTCAGTAAAGGCAGCACTTGTCTAGTTCCACTGTACAGCAGAACCTAAGAGACAGCACAAGGAAGACGGCATTACAGGCAGTGTGTTTTAACAACACATGAACACATGAACGCTGGTGTGACGTCTGACATGACTGTGGTGGTTTCTCACCTGGTTCTGTGGTATTACAATGGGCTCTGCAAGGACCAGTTCATTGTAATCTGCTGGTGTGATGGTATTGGGATCCTTATTGACAAAGCAACCGGTGAACGTCTTCCAGAAGGCGTCACACCTGGCCTTTGCTCTAGATTACATCAGTATAATAATTTCACTCATATGATCCATAAACTGAAGCAAAAACATCATTAATGAATGACTGAATGTACGCAGGTATGGTTATATCTTCACCATCACAGTGTAGCATCACAGTGCAGTGTAGTACTGTGCATTTTCCATTACAGTAATGTATTTTTAATATTCATCTCCCCCTAACTGAAGGAATCTCCCCCTTTTTGCGCAAATCTCACTCGTGCACCGAATTTTCTGCCTTGAATAAACCTCGTAAGTCAGATGCCCACATGCCCAAATATGGCTCACGGTTCAATAGTGATTTCTCCGTAGGGAAAAATGAACGGGGTTTCACATCATCGTCTCTGTCGCAGTCTACGTTTACAGTAATGCAGGATTTTCAAAGTCTGTCCGTTTTTACCTTCGTATATTTATGTCTCTAATGGCACTGGGTCCGTTGATTTCTGTAACCGTTTTCTAGTCCAAGTAGTGTTTTTGCTAGCAACAAGCTCAACACTTCAGCCCATGTAATTTGCGTCACCTGCTGGTGGCGTAGCGTAGGTCTCCCCACAGCAGACCTTCTCCCTCTCTCTCAACTCTTTCTTTCTCTCATCTGAGCACCTACGCCGCCACGTTTGCTGAATCGATCGCATATCTTTGATTTCCAAGTTTTATACTGTAAATATTTCTATTAAATTATAGTTGTGTATATATATATATCATTGTTAGTTTCTTCAATTCTAGTCAATCAAGTATTTTTTGCTAGCTAGCGGAATGTTTGGAAGCGGTGAGGGTTGCCAAGCAACGTACAGACTCAGAGTAGAAGCATATTTGGGCATGGCTGGCGTCATTCGACTTACGAGGTCTATAGTCATCTATATTTATGGCTATTTTAGGAATTTGTGTCAATGCATTGGATCAGAAAATGACATTCACTTTTTCGATTTCCATTCCAGCATTTTCGAACCAACACCAATACTGACCGATGCTCAGGATTGGATCAGTGTGTCCCTACAACATCTCTAATGAAATTTTATATTCCTTCATAGAAAAGGGAATATCATGTCAGTCAGGACCGGGGCTCATGGTGACCTTTTCCATTCGATAATTAATTCTGAACAACCTTGTATATGACACGTGTGGAGAGCTAGTACAGAATGATCCCGAGTAACCTGTCTATAATTTGGTTAGAGTGCAAAAATTCAAAAACATGTCAGGGTTGAAGGAGGTGAAAGATACACCGGTCCTGCTCAGAGGGCCGGCTGGTGTTGAACAGTGAGAGAGAGAGAGAGAGAGAGAGAGAGAGAGAGAGAGAGAGAGAGAGAGAGAGAGTCTAACTGTTCTTCAGTGGAGCTGGTTATCACAGAGACTTCCAGCGGTGCATCAGGCTGTTGTTATAACAAGGGGACCATTGGACAGAAATTGCTCTTACCTTGCAGGATTTTCTCTTCTGACAAATTCTTCACATTTTGCTCTAACTTGTTGTTTGAACTCAGACACTTGTTGTCCCTTAAAGCAATTGAATCTGCAAGGCCAACATTCAGCCTGAGGTAAAAGAGAAAAGGCAAACTCAGAGAACTGCTTAATATCAGTAGTATTACTGTACCTGTCTGATATCAGCAGTATTACTGTACCTGTCTGATATCAGCAGTATGACTGTACCTGTCTGATATCAGCAGTATGACTGTACCTGTCTGATATCAGCAGTATGACTGTACCTGTCTGATATCAGCAGTATGACTGTACCTGGCTGATATCAGCAGTATGACTGTACCTGTCTGATATCAGCAGTATGACTGTACCTGTCTGATATCAGCAGTATGACTGTACCTGTCTGATATCAGCAGTATTACTGTACCTGTCTGATATCAGCAGTATTACTGTACCTGGCTGATATCAGCAGTATGACTGTACCTGTCTGATATCAGCAGTATGACTGTACCTGTCTGATATCAGCAGTATGACTGTACCTGGCTGATATCAGCAGTATGACTGTACCTGTCTGATATCAGCAGTATGACTGTACCTGTCTGATATCAGCAGTATGACTGTACCTGTCTGATATCAGCAGTATTACTGTACCTGTCTGATATCAGCAGTATTACTGTACCTGGCTGATATCAGCAGTATGACTGTACCTGTCTGATATCAGCAGTATGACTGTACCTGTCTGATATCAGCAGTATTACTGTACCTGTCTGGACAGAGTTCCATCTCATGTTGAAGTGACAGATTTATGAAGTGAGTAATTGGTTAGATTAGTGAGTATGTATTTCTCTGAAAATGTTCTAAAGCTTACTCCTCATCTAGCTCCATAGCCCCTTCACCCCGGGGGGGTTTACCCATAATGATTTTAAAACTACTTTGAAAATGTATTTTCAGAATTTTCTCAATGCAAAATACTATAGCACATAGCATTAATATTTTGACAGCAGTATGATGTATTCTATGACAGTATAATGTATTATATGACAGTATGACATATTATATGACAGTATGACATATTATATGACAGTATAATGTATTATATGACAGTATAATGTATTATTTGACAGTATGACATATTATATGACAGTATAATGTATTATATGACAGTATAATGTATTATATGACAGTATGACATATTATATGACAGTATAATGTATTATTTGACAGTATAATGTATTATTTGACAGTATAATGTATTATTTGACAGTATAATGTATTATTTGACAGTATAATGTATTATATGACAGTATAATGTATTATATAACAAACCTGTTGTGGCTGAAGAAGCATCATAGTGATGGATGCGAGGAGCAGAGCCATCCAGACAGACTGAAACCTTTCTGCCATTCTGCACAGCAGCGCTCTGTAAACACATCAACAAACACTCATGTGCTTTCATTTGCTTCAGTGTTTCAGTCCAAAAAATGCAATAACATATAAGTTATATACAGTGCCATCCATAATGTTTGGGACAAAGAAGATTCTTTTCTTCATTTGACTTGGTACTCCACAACTTTAGATTTGAAACCAAACAATTCATGTGAGGTTAAAGTGCAGATTCTCAGCTTTTATTTAAGGGTATTTTGTTTTTACACATATTGGTTTCACCTTGTAGAAATTATTGCACTTCTTACACATAGTGTCCCTATTTCATAAAAGTTAATGTAGTAGTGATGTAGTACTTGGTTGCTTTAGCAGTATGTTTGGAGTCATCGTCTTGCTGTAGGATGAAACGCCACCCAATGAGTTTAGAGACATTTGCTTGTACTTGACACAGTACTCAGGCATGGGGGACAGTACTTATACTGTATCTACTACTTTCAGGTACCATATAAGTACATAGTAATTAAGGTGGGACCTGTGATTTCATTATGGCCTTCAACTTCCCAATGTATTTATATTACAAATTATGAATGGGACTTAAAGGCAATATCAGAAAATTCCATTAGTGCAAGTGTTTTTTTCTTTGAAAATCTTTCATTTCTGTATAAATGTAGGCTTCAAGTCGAATGACCACAGAACTGAATGGGATTCGTTGGGTCAGATTGCTCTACATGGAATATGAAGCCATAAGACCGGGTGCAGCATGATGACCTCAAGATGTTCCCATCAGATGATAACGCCTCCACACACACTGCTCCATGGCCTCCAGTCACCAGATCTAAATATCACTGAACCTGTATCAAGCAGTAGAGGCTTTCCCTTATTTTTCTCTTATCTCTGTTATTTTGTCCACCCCCTGTCTATTTTGTATTTTAAATTGTTTGTATTTACTTATTTGTTCATGTATTCAGTCATTCATTCATTTGATTCTTTTACACTACTTACTACATCTACCATGCTACAATGCTGCAATGCAATTCTTCTACTGTTTATCAACACAGTGAATAAAACATAGGTACTTAAGATGGTTGTTCACTGTTTACCTACTGTTTTTCTGGATTTTATCGAGTTGAGATTAATTTGACATTTATCCCATTTTAAAGTCAATTTTGCTATCATAATTATAAAAAACAATATTTCTATGATTTCTAAATTAGCATGGAAAACTCACCTGTTTCTGTGCTGAGGTCTTGTCTGCTTGGTAGAGTTCAGATCAGACAGGTGTGTAGAGTCAGCAGGAGGATCTGGTCTGGTGCAGCGGTCTGTGAGTCTCAGTCTAAATGTACCTGCTTTTATCCACACCTGGACTGTCAGGACACATCCACTGACCGTTGTTTCACTGTAGATTAGATTAGTGTTTTTGCATCACAATCTAGCATCAGTGAAAGGCTCAGTGTGACGCTGCGTGTCTGAGGCCACGATCACCAGATGTAGGGTGTCTCTGTGTGGTGAATCATTACAGATCTACAACACAGTGTGCAGGTTCATCCACTAGCAACACACTTCAGGCCGCTTCAGCTACACACACTGGACTGTGAAAAGGTCTTAGGCACATGTAAAAAAAAAAAATGGTAAAGCGAAGATGCTTTCAAAAGTAATTAAATTAAAAGTTTCTAAATATAAACAAAATGTAAAAAAAAATTGTATTATCTACTAAAGAGCAGTCTACTGACACACTAATGCAGAAAACAAACATCCAAGGCAAAATGTACATAAAAAATCTAGGACTTTTGCACAGTACTGTGATCTGAGGAGAACAATTAGCCATAACACAGCTGCTTATGATCTATGGAGGCAGAGGTGGGGACTCGAGTCACATGACTTGGACTCGAGTCACAGTTTTAATAGCTTGAGACTCGACTTGCTGCATGAAGAGAAGACTTGAGACTCGACTTCACTTGGGTTCTGGTGACTTGGACTTGACTCTGACTTGTACTTTGATGACTTGAAAAGGTTTCTAAAGTCTTGACTTGAGATCTTGTGTTTGTGTAAATGACTTAGATTGAAAGTGATGAGATTTGTTCCAGCGGACGACTGAATTTAAATTCTGTTTTCTGAATTTGTATGGAATGATTGAATTTATTGAAGTTGAAACTGATTATAGAAATCAAACTCATGATGCTCTTACCAAGTTTTTATCCTATTAAAACCATATTGCATTGAAAAGTCCTAGATATTTAGTTTTCTTTAAGATATTAAATTGATACTGGACTCTTGATTTGTTCTGACTTGACTTGCTGTTCTACATTTAGACTTGGACCTTGACTTGAGACTTGTGCCTCAAGACTTGAGACTGACTTGGGATTCGAGCAAAGCTGACTTCTGTATGGAGGACATGTAGCAAAAACACAAGCTGCTTCCATTCATTTTGTATAGAAAGCAGTATAGAATGAAGTATTACAAGTGGATCATAGTACTGTAAACAGCACGTATGTTCCATGTGTCGTATGAAATGGGGTTTTCCTATTTTGTCAGTAGAAATGTATGTATGCATGTTTACTGCATAGTATTTTTTCTGTTACTGTAGTATTTACAGTATTTGAATGTATTTGTACATTTCCCAGAAGTGAAAGCCTGCCAGGTCTTGGTGGAAGAGACCTCAGCAGTATTCACTGTATCTCTGTGTGTTTTATATTTGACTAGGCTAGTAACATGATCATCTTTTCCAACATGCTGCTGTGTGTAAGTGCAACTGAAAATGCAAAATGAATGAGCCTGCTGATAAGATATTCATAGAAGGGTTTCACTGAGCACACACTGTTTCATTGTGCAAGAGATGTGTGGAGTTTTGCATTTGGCGTTAAGTGTTCTTATGTTTTTATGAGTCATGAGTAAATGAGCCTTAGTTCCTGAAAATGTGTGTAAGCACTTGTGGAAAACTAGAATTGTCTCTGTAATTTCCTTCTCATCAAGTCCGAGAGCATAGCAAGCTGAAACCCAACAGGAGCAGAATCAAATTCAGTAAAATCATGAATATTTAATCATTTCAAAGCATATGCCACACATAAGCAGCAAATCCTTCTGTCATCCCAAACTTCAGTGCTGCTTCCTCACCATGAGAGAAACAGATGAATGGATCTTTACTTCATCAAGATATCTTTAATTCAGGCACAGAAAACAGAGCGTCGGTCGACATTTCCCAATAAATCCGGGAATAAGAAAATGCTGAATGTTTGTGCTGTAAAATATGTAAATATCAGCACCTTGGCAATGAGAGATTTTTCTTTACTCTTCAGACTGAGGTACAAAAGTGTCATGAAACTCTTGAATGTGGCGTGGGAACCTAGAGACTGAGGCTGAAGAGAGATGTTTATCTTCAGGCTGTAAAACAATCTCGTAAGGAATGTGAATTTTTGCCCGAACCGTATTTTTACAATGGATTTTTTAATCAGAGGTGAAAGACAGACAAAGCTTCACTTTCCCCCCCCCCCCCCCTGCAGAGGCTGGAGAAGCTGTGAAGTCATGAGATACTTTGCCATCCAGTGATGTGGTGAAATACGGTCGGTCGTTTAAAAAAATTTGCATGTTTGCAAATTTTTTTGCAGCTGTGAAATGGGAGATAGCAGCGTGACAAATCAGCATCACCGGAAGACACTCTGCACTCGGTCCTGTCTCAGCTCATAGCAGCTTTACTAAAATCCTCCCGGACGGCTGGACGGAGCCAGACGGCATCAGGATCGGGACTCTCACGTCACTCTCACGTCATTTTAGCTTCTCTTCACTGGCTTCCTATTCGTTTTAGAATTGATTTTAAGATTTTGCTTTTTAACTTTCGAGGCGCTACACGGTCAGGCTCCGGCTTATATCTCTCTATCTTTTAATCCCCTGTGAGCCGAAGCTTTTTTTTTACTATGATTTTTATTTCTTAGTTGTGTTTTACTTTTATTCCTTGTTTCTTAGCTCTGTTTTTACTCCATTGATCTTGTTGCTGTAGTCATTTTTTTATAATGATTTTCATTTCATTTTATTTATTTGTGCTTACTTTCTATTCTTTTTTTTTTTTCCTAGTGTTTTTATTCCATGCTTTTATTTATTTATTGTAATAATAATAATAATAATAACCTTTATTTGTATAGCACCTGTCATACACAACATGCAGCTCAAAGTGCTTTACATCAATAAAAGGCAGATAAGAGACAGATAAAAAGATAAAATTCATATAAAGCACTTTGTAACAATTGTTTTGAAAGGTGCTATATAAATAAAGTTTATTATTGTTGTTATTATTATTATTATTATGTGCCGCTTTATTCAACGATACTTGTCAACCATACAATGCCTGGTCTCCACAGCGATATATTCTCATGGGCGGAAATTACGGACCCCCCTTTCCTGGGAAAAACATAGAGTTGTCCCCCTCAATATATCATTGTAAACATAACTATATAATTTTAAATAATAGAATAATATGCATTGAAAGCACTTGTGCTAATTATAGACACAAAACAATGAATTTGCGTCAGCTTGCGTCAGTTTCTTGTGCGTCAGCGGTCTGTCCGCAATTAAAATCATAAATAATTTTCAAGCGGTTTGGTTTGTTACAAAATGCCAGACATGTATTTATGATACAGGATACTTGGTTAAATTAAAATGCGGGTTTTCATACCAAAATGATCTTTTGTAGATGGTATCAGTAATATTTCTATAATATAATAGGCTATTTAAGATTAACTTACCCTACGTAATTAGGTTCTAAGTATATTCTTTTTTTCTTACTGCATGTAAAATGTAATTTTGTTTATAATTTTGGAAATAAATGAAGACTTAATTCTTAAAAAAGACCCTGAAGTAAGTTTCTGGCAGGCTTCACAGCGTTCTGGACTTTTACACACTGACAGCAAAACATTAGAGATCTGCTTTTTCGGGAAAACTAAATCTAATTAGGCATATATTAGCTTTAGTTCAGTTAATGGGAGTTGCATCTCACCTACTACTGTAAATAACCTGCATGCTGTGTGTGTGTGTGTCCGTCCCTCAGAAATAGACATTTTAATTTAACCACATGAGCAGTTATTTTTCATCACATTTTGGATGACACAGTCACATTTGTCGACCGATTCTATTTCTGCGACATCCTCCATCTGTTCAGCAGAGCATAGACCACGCACACACACACACACACACACACACACACACACACACACACACACACACACAATACACTATACACACACTATACACATACAAACACTGTACACACAGTTTACACATACAGTACATACACTGTACACATACACACATGCTATATACACTATATACATGCAGGTAAATGTGTGTGTTGTGTGGTCGGGGATGTAGGTAAGTGTGTGTGTGTGTGTGTGTGTGTGTGTGTGTGTGTGTGTGTGTGTGTAAGCTTCTCTGGAGAAAATAATCAGCAAAATCAGGAAACAGGAAAACAAACAGCGCTGCACTGACATCTAGAGGCTGAACAGAGGAACTACAGGAAAACGACATCTGTTCCCTTTTCCAGTCTCTTTTTCTTCACACCAAAAATAAAAGCGTTCAGAGTCAGATCGACTGCTTGCAGCTTTATTCAGATCTTAAATGTGACAGTGAGGCTCTGCACCGGCCGCTGTACGATGTTTTAAAGCAATGTGATAAAAGAAAAGAAAGAAATGTGATAGAAGCTTGAAGTGTGTGTGTTGAAAATTGTGTTAAAGCGTCATTTTAAAGCGTAAAGAAAATGCCTGTGTCTCCACCCACTCCTCAGTTTAGAAAAATAAGTTGTGTGCACATAAAATCCAGGAAGACGACATTACGCGATGTACTGTCGAGATTACAACAAGACTGGATCTGTTTCATCATGAGCTGGTGCTGAGCTTTGAAGAACATCTGAAACAAAGTGAGTTTGGGGTTTCAGCCCACTTTAAAATGTACATTCTCTTCTTTTATCTGACTCTTATCCAGAGAGGCTTACAACAGCAGAACAAGCTTCAATTCCTTGATCACCATTACAGCCAACAGTAAGGAGGTCAAAGGTCAGACTGAAAATATATTCCTGTGACCCCGAATCATCATGTGTGACACCGGTCAGCTCCCAGTGTCCGACAGCAGACTGTGGTGGAACAAATCCCAGTATGAGTGTGTGTGAACGCAGCTGAACATGCGTTTAGTCTGAAGTCAGTGTGTAAAGTCTAAACTGTACTATCTATCTATTTATCTATCTATCTATCTATCTATCTATCTATCTATCTATCTATCTATCTATCTATCTGTCAGTTCTGTCAGAATCAACTTTATTGCCAGGTACATTAACACATACGAGGAATTTGACCTGGTGAGGTTGGAGGGAAATAAATACAAATAGTAAATAAAATCAACAAATCAAACAAATCAGAACACAATGAAACTAAATACAGAAGGAAATAAACAGTGGTGAGGCAGTAATGGCTCATGAAGGTGACAATGTTTAACTATTATAATAAATATGGCTGTTATACATATATACACGTATAAGAACTGTACATAAAGTGCCTGTGGCCTATGGTTTACAGATACATAAATATAGTATAGACATAGTATAAAGTATATAGTGTAAAGTATAAAATGTATATGTCAAAATGTGAAGTATAGTATAACATATGTTATACAATATAGTATCAATAAGTAAGCCAGTTCAGTTCTGATGTACTTAATGTACATCAGAGTTGGAATCATTCCTGAACCTGCATGTTAAACTCAGCTCAGCTCCTGCAGTGTGTGTGTGTGTGTGTGTGTGTGTGTGTGTGTGTGTGTGAAAGTCTCCCAGCTGTAAGGAAACAGGAAGTGAACTGAACGTGAACGACAGGAACCAGAACTGAATTCCATGAAATTCCATGAAATTCCACTTCTAAGACAGTTTGTCTCGACTCATTATATTATATATAAACATTATAAATCAAACATTATGAATCAAATGAAAGACAGTTCAACAGATCAAACACATTCAGTCAGTAATGTTTGGATTACATCACATCACATCAAACACCAGCTGGAAGGTTCTGTTAACATGTTATTATATTCAGTGTTGATAATATATAACACTAAGTGTGCCAATTACAATTCTGCAAAAATTTGAAAAAAAAAAAAAGTTTCTTCTGCCCTAATTAACAGCAGCCTAAGTTAATAGTAACTAATTTGCATGATAGCTAGAGAAAACGAGGATAAACCTAACTAATGTAACATCACTAAACAACAAATAGATATTTTATGTACTACAAAGTATGAGGATTCATTTGTAGTTTGTCTCCTACAGCCACTATAACATTAATGTGAACACAGCCAGATGAAACTAATACAGACAGTGACCTCTACTGGAGAAACTGTTCACTTCAACAGAGCTGCAGTTTGTAGTTCATCCTGATGTGATTCCCTCCATCACTAACAGGAAGATGGTTTTATTTTACTGTTAAACTTGTAGTTTGGTTTTCATCAGTTCAGTGAGGTCAGTCCATGTTTCTGATGTGAACGGCTGTGTGTCTGCTCCTCTGGTTCCTCTGGTTCCTCTGGTTCCTCTAGTTCCTCCGGCTCCTCTAGTTCCTCTGGTTCCTCTGGTTCCTCTGGCTCCGCTGGTTCCTCTAGTTCCTCTGGTTCCTCTGGCTCCTCTGGTTCCTCTGGCTCCGCTGGTTCCTCTAGTTCCTCCGGCTCCTCTGGTTCCTCTGGTTCCTCTGGTTCCTCTAGTTCCTCCGGCTCCTCTGGCTCCTCTAGTTCCTCTGGTTCCTCTAGTTCCTCTGGTTCCTCTGGCTCCTCTGGTTCCTCTGGCTCCGCTGGTTCCTCTAGTTCCTCTGGTTCCTCCGGTTCCTCCGGTTCCTCCGGTTCCTTTGGTTCCTCAGGTTCCTCTGGCTCCTCTGGTTCCTCCGGCTCCTCAGGTTCCTCAAGTTCCTCAGGTTCCTCTGGTTCCTCCGGTTCCTCCGGCTCCTCTGGTTCCTCTAGTTCCTCTGGTTCCTCCGGCTCCTCCGGCTCCTCCGGTTCCTCCGGTTCCTCCGGCTCCTCCGGCTCCTCCGGTTCCTCCGGTTCCTCCGGTTCCTCCGGTTCCTCTGGTTTCTCTGGTTCCTCTAGTTCCTCTGGTTCCTCTGGTTCCTCCGGTTCCTCCGGTTCCTCTGGCTCCTCTGGTTCCTCCGGCTCCTCCGGCTCCTCTGGCTCCTCAGGTTCCTCAGGTTCCTCAGGTTCCTCCGGTTCCTCCGGCTCCTCTGGCTCTGGTGAACTGGAACCTGTATGAACCAGTAATCCCTTAAAGTAACCTTACGTTTTCATTAATTTACATTAATTCACCCCTTAATTCATGCAAAATCCCCTTAAAATGAATTAAGGGAGTTATTAATGGAGGAGAGCAGCGCAGCGCAGCGAGAAAACAAAACAAGGACACAAACAAGGAATCACTCATTTGATGTTTTGCTGCTCGAAACAGAGAAAAAACATGAAATAATTAAATTCTTCTTAACAAAACAAATCATTCAGCCGATCAGCATCACTGAGGTCCCAGTCTGCGTTCAGATCCTTAGAGTCCATTTCAAACCCAGTATACCAGTAGTACACACACAATTTACAATAATTCCACACAACACAATGTAACTCCTGTCTGTGCCGGATCTGGTTAAGCTGGATCTGGTTCAGCTGGATCTGGTTAAGCTGGATCTGGTTCAGCTGGATCTGGTTCAGCTGGATCTGTTTCAGCTGGATCTGTTTCAGCTGGATCTGGTTCAGCTGGATCTGGTTCAGCTGGATCTGTTTCAGCTGGATCTGGTTCAGCTGGATCTGTTTCAGCTGGATCTGGTTCAGCTGGATCTGGTTCAGCTGGATCTGTTTCAGCTGGATCTGGTTCAGCTGGATCTGGTTCAGCTGGATCTGGTTCAGCTGGACCTGTTTCAGCTGGATCTGTTTTGCCTAAACGATGATTTAGTGGGAATTTCTGTTCAAACCGGTCTGAGTCTGAGCTGAAGTTTATCTGGTGCAACAGGCTGCAGAGCTAAACTTCAGTCCCATTTCATCTGACAGGTCTGTCATTAGACAGCAGTAGAGTTCAGTAGAGTTCAGTAGAGTTCAGTAGAGTTCAGTAGCGTTCAGTAGAGTTCAGTAGAGCTCAGTAGAGTTCAGTAGCGTTCAGTAGAGTTCAGTAGAGTTCAGTAGCGTTCAGTAGAGTTCAGTAGAGCTCAGTAGAGTTCAGTAGAGTTCAGTGTCAGTTCACTGAGCTTTAATATAAAAATAAAACAATGAATGGATGGAAAAACCATGTGGCATTTATTATTCCCAAGAGGAAAAACAGGACTTTTTCAACACTTCAACAGTCTGGTGAACACACACACACACACACACACACACACACACACACTCGCGCACGCACGACTGTCATCTGTTCTAATCCAACCAAAGAAGTTTGGTCTATTGTGCTGATCAGCTGCTTGGATGGATTTGGGTAAAAGTCATTGGTGTGTATGTGTGTGTGTGTGTGTGTGTGTGTGTGTGTGTGTGTGTGTGTGTGTGTGTATGTGTATGTGTGTGTGTAGAACATAATAGCAAAGTTTTGTAATGCCTTCCATCTGACTCGGCTGTCGAGGGATTTTGTCGGCAGCCACGAGAAGTCACACATTAAAATATAATGCGCGTGCACACACACACACACACACACACACACACACACACACACACACACATACGCTCAAATACAGAAGCACTACCACATGCAGGCGAATATAAATACTCATAACACCACACATAACTACACATGAATAAGAATAGTTCTCCAATAGGGGATTTCTATTGTCTGTAACTGAGAACTTCTCTACAAAAAGACTGTTGGAAAATGATCATACAATATAACTATTATATTTAAATTGTGTGATATTAAGACGTTTTATTACAAACAATTTTTGAGGAGTCAGAACTTTCAGATGAGAAAAACTTTTATTTATTTTATTACGACGTGCCAACATGACACAAGATACAGAGTTCATACTAAAACTGTCCATGTGTTATGTGAAGACGAGTATGTTGAAAATATTTACCAAATAATGCCTTAATTAGCTTAATTAATGACCTTGTTAGCATAATTGGTTATGTTTAATATATCATGGTGAACACTGGGCTGCTCAAGTGCCTCTTGTTTATTATTTATTTATTATATTTTTTTATTATTTATATATATGCCATGTCTGAAACGTCTGGAACTGTTCTGGTACTACCAGACATTTCAGACAAGGCATATGAAGTTTCAAGAAAGATTGATTTTTCCATTTCACATTTCTCTACAACTCAAGTGTCTTGTGGAAGCGTTTGGCTAGAAGAAGATTCATTTCTAGTTGCTGATAAGGAAAGTCACTTTATTTTACAACATTAGATAGTTTGATAGTTTGTTTTGTAATTTGTTTGTTAGTCGTTGTTGTTCGTTGTAAATGGTTTTAATCCTTTGTTGAGGCTGTAACGTTAGCATAGCTGGCCCTGCCAAATGTACGTTAGCGGTAACGTTAGTTGTTAAGTTGTATTAGTGAGTATTATTGGTGATTTGATTGTAATAAATTAACTGCCGAGATGCATATTGTAACTTTAAGTTACCTTAAACAATACTGGCTAACTAGCATGCTAGTAGCTAATAGCTAACAAGCTAATACTTAGCACTGAGCATAGCATTACAGCCAAGTTGTAGCTAGTTAGCTACAGGAGCTGAAGTGGAAGTGCAGGCCAAAGCCTTCCTGTGGGTGACTAGCGGCTAAGTGGCTAACGTGATTTTCCTTTGATCGCAAAGTATTCTGTCTTCTGCTACTAAACAAAAGCAACGGATGGAGTTGAGTTTCACCTCTCGACTCATTATACACAGCTTGAGCTTTTAGATGATTTGCACGTTTCTGTTATTATAGGGCGTAGAAACTTCCAGAAAATACTTTGTACCGATGGAGAACTACAGCATAGATTTTTCACCTGGTTTGCTTCCCTTTGCAGGAGATGGAAGCTGTGTAATGTTCGGTAACTACTTTCATCCTTCCTGTAAATCATACTGAATGGATTTCTGTGAAATTAAGCCACACGAGATGTGTTGATGCTTACAACATGTTTCAAAATAAAAGCCATAAGCTTTTTAGATTGCTGATATGAAGTAACCTCCATACTGACAGAGGGGGAAGTCGTGACGCCAACTTCGGCTCCCTGTTTGACTTTTGTGTCGGCCATGATGCTTTAGAACTAGCACAGTAAGCTAGGTGTTGTAGCTGTGAACTATTATTACCAATTTTATTTTATTACATTATTTTCCAAGACACTCACAGCTGGCAACACTTATTTATTATTTATTCATTTGTTTACAAGCTTTGAAATTGCAGTTAGATCTTTCTAACAGATCTTTCTCTGAAATTGGTTTATACACTCTTAAATGTATTTTTAACATCACTGCTTTTAGCTATGTAACACTGAGCTGCTGTTTAACATGTTTTAAAAAATGTAAAGTCAAGCTGAACTCTGGGTGAAACTCTGATCCGCTTGGTGTGAAAGTTCATTGCTAAACAGCAGGAGGAGATCATCGTCAGACCTCTAAAGCTCAGTGTGAATTCATAGAACACACACACACACACACACACACACACACACACATACACACACAGAGAGAGAGAGAGAGAGAGAGAGAGAGAGAGAGAGAGAGAGACCCTGTACTTTCTCACATCATGTCATTGCTATGACATTAGAGTATATTGCTATTAGGGTATATTGGTAGATTAGGTGCCACACACACACACACACACACACACACACAGTTCTTTGTCCCATTGTGTCATTGCTGTGACATTAACATGCAGCTTAACTTCAGCAGCTGTGGTGTTAACAAGTGACAGAGAGAGAGGATTATAACAGCACATGTGCAGCAGATAAACACGGAGCTGGAGGTTCATCATGTTTAAGGCACCAAAGGTCAAACCTCAAAACCCCAAACCTCAAGGCACACTTACATACAGGTGTAGTCATAATTTCGCAGAACATAATACATGGTATCATTATATTGCATACAATTAAGAAATATTAATACAATATCAAATATAGTTTTATAAATGTCAGAACAAAAGCTCCATGCAACACCACTATGTGAAAAAAACACGAGTTTTCGGTACAAGATCTTCATCAGAAACATGAAATGACATCATCTATACAGAGGAGGTGTCATTTTTATATTTATAAAAAGTGCAATTTCAGTAAAGAGTACAAATACAAATGTGCAGGTAAAAAAGGCATCTGAAGAAGAAAGTGATGTAATGTTCACCACCAAACCAAACCCCTTCATTCCCCGACATGTCCTTCATTTCTCATCACATAAACATTAATTATCCACTAAAAAACAGCTTTAATAAAGTAAGGTTAGTATCATGGGTTTTTTAAAGGATTTATTCATGGGTTGGTTCACAAGAGACACTTGTAATTAAGGTATTTTTCATGTCTTTAGTGCAGATTTACAGGCTATTAATGAGTTATTAATGGAAAGTTCATGTCTCCTTGATATTTACATTAAATTAGAAAGTAAAGAGTCAAGATTAAGGGGAGTATAAAGTCCATAGAGATCATTAACAGAAAATATGGCTTTTTATGTGCAACTAAACAGTACAAAGCATCAGTAAGTATATTTGCTAACTTAAGTCTTTTTTACAAGTGAATTAGTAGATTTTATTGTTATTATCATTCTCTCTCTGTATCTATTCATTCCCCCTCTATATGCTTTAACAACACAGATGTATTTACTTTATGTCATTTCATTTCAATGTTAATTTGAATAAGGACAGATACACAGACATAGAACATTTAAATGAAAATAGTCTAATGTCTCATATCATAACATTTATAGCCTAAGCTAATTTGCAATGTTTGTCCCTAGATGGGCTTTTGTAAAAAACACAGATATAGAATACAACAGATAGAGA
>NC_135998.1:36595546-36598046 GCF_048128805.1 Centroberyx gerrardi
AAGATGAGGAAGAGGAGGAGGAGGAGGAGGAGGAGGAAGATCGCCTTCTTAGTTATTAAGAACAAAGATTAAGTTGATTTCATCCAAGTAAATAGTTTCATCAAAGTGTGACAGTTTGGTTTGTTTTAACATCAGAAGAAGAAGACTGAAACAGACGAACTGAACTGAATTGAACTGAACTGAACTGAACTGAACTGACTGAATTTAATTAAACTGAATTGAACTGACTGAATTGAATTAAACTGAATTGAACTGACTGAATTGAACTGCGGTCCGGTTCGGTCCATCAGTGAGAACGCAGTCCGGACTCATTCAGGAAACGGCCTGATGGAGAGGAAACCTGTAAAGTCCAGCGGTGCCGAGAGTCCTGCCTCCTCTAGCCCTCTGCTCTGTGCAGCATGGAGCCGGAGGGGCTCACAGGACCAGGAGTCACATGTTGGTAGTCACAGCAAATAAAATCATATTATCATATTGTTCTCTGTTTGTGGCATTTTCACCGATAAAGTGCATCAGACAGACTCACAGTGATGAGGAATGTTTTACCATCACGGTTCAGCAGAACTGTAACAGAGAGAAACCAGAGCAGCGTCAGGCGGGCGGAAGAATAAACTCAGTTCAGACTCAAGCAAACGGACCAGGTGTGAAAACAACCTCAGTTATCAGATACATATTAGATCTGTAACCAGGTAATTTGCAGTTTAATTCAACTTGCTATGAATTTGTCATTCAGACACTAATAAAACTGTGCTTGAACTGCATTGGCATTGTGAACACAAATTATATACATTTAAATGTATTCATTCAATTTACTTTACATTGAATTCAAGTTATCATATTTCATTTAACGCAGTTTCACAAATGATAATACTTAATTTAAGGTAGGAGTTACATAATCCAATTTGATGGAAACTGATATGTGTAAATCTTACAAAACAGACCAGAATATTTTTTTTGAGTGATAATGAAAAGAGGATTTATCCACACAGGAAAATCAGTTTTCCATGAGGACGACGGTATTAAATTACTAGAAATGAAGTTTGAAACACAGCGGATGGTTCTGCTACCCTGGATCTCGTCGGTCCTTTAATATTCATGCGTCTCTATAGAATAAACTTTCCCCCGGCTGTGTTTTCAGGAGATGAACGCCGCCCGGATCCACGACAAACACAAGCTGAAGTGTTTCTGGGAGCGGAGGATCGTTCAGCACAGCGAGCAGGAGGGGGAGGAGGAGAGCCGCAGGAGCAGCAGCGCTCTGTCCAGGTCAGCAGCCTGACCAGGTCCAGGTCCAGGTCCAGGTCCAGGTCCAGGTCCAGGTCCAGGTCCAGGTCCAGGTCCAGGTCCAGGTCATCCCTCCCTCCTTTCATTTTTATTTACATAAAAATAAAACAAATAAAAGTGGCATAGGAAATCGAAAAATGCAAGATCAGTGCCCAGACAAAGACCAGGCCGAGACGAATTAGGTCCGACACCAAGACCAAGGTTTTGGTCTCAATACCTGCTTCATCCATAAAAACAGGTCAGTTATTGTCAATAATAAGTAGTCAATAATAAGTAGTCAATAATACTCAATATTACAGAAAAGTATTTATAAAATCAGTGGATTTAAAAGACTGAATTTATTTAGCTAAATGATGGTTGGTTATCTGTGGAGTCGACTGAATTACCAGCTGCTTTCACTGTTTTAGCAGCCAGCTAGAGGTTGAGAATAGAAACTCCAGTAGAGACGAACTGTCCAAACAAAGCCGGATATCAACCTGACTTTATTTTGGCTGTGTGACTCCTTCGCTCGTCGGAGTGGAGCGGTGTGAGGTCTGTGTTAACAAAGTGGATCGCAGCGCGCTGGGAGGTCAGGGAGGATTAACACCGCCGCTGCTACAAACTCAGACTAATCCTCCGCCCGCCTGCAGCTGGCCAATCAGTGAGCAGTATAATCCCCTTCTCAATGCCCAGACAGCCAATCAGAGAACAAACTCATTTCTGCAGCAGAGACAAAACTAAATTAAACCAAATCAATTTTGAAAAAAAGGTGAAGAGGTGTTACAGAAGGAAACAATGTAGGAGGTAGGAGTTATGGAAGGAAACAGTCTAGGAGGTAGGAGCTATGGGAGGAAACAGTCTAGGAGGTAGGAGCTATGGAAGGAAACAGTCTAGGAGGTAGAAGCTATGGAAGGAAACAGTCTAGGAGGTAGCAGCTATGGAAGGAAACAGTCTAGGAGGTAGGAGCTATGGAAGGAAACAGTCTAGGAGGTAGAAGCTATGGAAGGAAACAGTCTAGGAGGTAGGAGCTATGGAAGGAAACAGTCTAGGAGGTAGCAGCTATGGAAGGAAACAGTCTAGGAGGTAGGAGCTATGGAAGGAAACAGTCTAGGAGGTAGGAGTTATGGAAGGAAACAGTCTAGGAGGTAGGAGCTATGGAAGGAAACAGTCTAGGAGGTAGGAGCTATGGAAGGAAACAGTCTAGGAGGTAGGAGTTATGGAAGGAAACAGTCTAGGAGGTAGA
>NC_135998.1:36602900-36630400 GCF_048128805.1 Centroberyx gerrardi
CTGTGAATGGATCCACAGTTTGTCAGTTTCTGTTGATCCAGTTTTCTGTTGATCCAGTTTCTGTTGATCCGGTTTCTGTTGATCCAGTTTCTGTTTGCTGATGGAGAGATCTCTCTCTCCCTCTCCTCTCTCTCTATCATCTCTCCTCTCACTCTTCCTCATCTCCCTCTCTCTCTTTCTCTCTCTCTCTCTTTTCACTCTCTCTCTCCCCCCCTCTTCTCTCTCTCTCTCTCATCTCTCTCCTCTCTCTTCTCTCTCTCTCTCTCCCCCCTTCCTCTTCTCTCTTACTCTCTCACCCCCCCCTCCTCACCCTCTCTACTCTCTCTCTCTCTCCCCACCCTCTTCTCTCTCTCTCTTCTCTGTCTCTCACCCTCCTCTCTCTCATCTCTCTCTCCTCATCCTCACCCTCTCTCCTCACCCCTCTCTTCTCTCTCCCTCTCCCCCTCTCCTCTCTCTCCACTCTCTCTCTCTCTCTTCTCTCATCTCCACCTCTTCTCTCTCTCTCTCTCATCTCTCTCTCTCTCCCCTCTCTTCACTCTCTCTCTCTCTCATCTCCCCCTCTCTTCTCTTCTCTCTCTCTCTCCCCTCTCTTCTCTCCCTCCCTCTCCCCCCTCTCTTCTCTCTCTCATCCCCTCTCCCCCTCTCTTCTCTCTCCTCTCTCTCTCTCCCCCTCTCCTTCTCTCTCTCTCTCTCCTCTCTCTCTCTCTTCCTCTCTCCCCCTCTCTCTCTCTCTCTTTCTCTGTCTCTCCCCCCCTCTTCTCTCTCTCTCTCTTCTCTCTCTCTCCCCCTCTTCTTCTCTCTCTCTTCTCTCTCCCCCCTCTCTCTCTCTCTCTCTCTCATCTCCCCCTCTCTTCTCTCCCTCCCTCTCCCCCTTCTCTTCTCTCTCTCTCCCTCTCTCCCCCTCTCTTCTCTCTCTCTTCTCTCTCCCCCCCTCTCTTCTCTCTCTCTCTCTCTCTTCCTCTCTCCTCTCTCCCTCCCTCTCTCTCTCTCTCTCTCACCTCTCTCCCCTCTCTTCTCTCTCTCTCTCCCTCTCTCCTCTCTCTCTCTCAGGTTGAGAGAGGAGTGGTTGGAGAGGCTGATTCAGAGAAACCAGCACCAGCAGAGTTTCTTCGAGGAGCGGGTCAGACGGGCCCAGAAAGCCCAGCAGGTCTTCAGTAAACTGGATTCCCTGTAGAACAAAGTCCGGGATCTGACCGTGAAATAACAGAAAACACTAAACCCTCCCTCCGTCCAGCAGAGAGCATGTGGACATGTGGGACTTCATCGGCTGCACATATAGGATCAAATAAGAGTCCAGCAGACCAGAGTCTCTGAGTCTGTGTCGGTCTGGAAACTGGTCTGAACTCAAGACAAGACTGGACAGATTTATTTCAGCAGTCTAATGTCTTCTCTCCATCAGCAAAATCTCCATCTTAACAAGTCAATTAATCTGCTGTTGAGTCCTAAAATTGTAATTTCCTTAAGTGAAAAAAAAAATCTGCCAGTGGGGTTTGATGGTTTCACTTGTTTCCAATGCAAATCGAATCAATGTGTGATTTGATGTCGTCTTGATCTGTTTATTCTGACTGGTTTCAACAGACTGACACTCGTTTCTAGAGAGTTCCTGAACAAGTTATCTCTCCTCTTGTTTTAATAACAATAAGGCTGAATATGAGACTGAATGACTTGTTAGGATGGACATTTTCTGCAGTGTGTGTTCAGCCTGGCTGGTGTTTGGTTTGTATATTAATTAACATTTAGCTTCAGGATGAGATAGAGAGAACAGAAAAAAAAAAAAAAAAAAAAAAGTCCTCAGTAGAGCTTCTCCACCTTCAGACAGACAGACAGACAGTCCGCCTGTCTGTCTGTCTGTCTGTCTGTCTCTCTGTATGTGTAGAGGTATGATGAATCAGTCTAACCAGTCTAACAGAAGTGTAAGTGTAAAAAACATGGACAGGTTGAGTATAAAGTGCTAAAAGGAAAGCTCTTCTCCTCGTCTTTACTTATCAAAAGGTTTCTTAAGGAGCGGGAAGCTTCTGTTTCGAAGTCGACAGAGGGAAATAATTGGAAGTGGGCTGTTTGTGTTCACTACAGAGTGACTTGTTGGGATAAAGGCAGACTTAGACTGTACAATTTCAGGGCCAATTTGCCCCAAACAAACCCACTGATGCATACAGGAGGGAGCTCCGCCTGCAGCCAATACTCATCACCGCGTTGTTATTAATTGGACTCGGGCCATGCTTTAGGAACAGGTCTGCTTGCATTTTTTTAGGCGCCGGGAGGGGAGCGTGACGGTAGCGGGTGAAACTGCATCGACTTCAGAAACTCCAGCGGTAAACGGCAAAGTGCTGTGAGAGCAGAGTGTTGTGGGAACTGAGAGAATCGCTGACTGAGGCGTTACAGAGTAAACACAAGGAACGCACACGCCGACGCAAGTCCGTCTGCTGACATGAAACACACACACACACACACACACACACATCCAGCAGCTTCCTCCGGTCCGGTCTGAGGTGATACTGCGTCTGTCCACAAGGGGCAGCGGAGCCACCGGTCAAACAATCGCCGCCAAAACGAAAAGTTACACCAGATCAGCCAGTGTCTTTTCTGATTAAGCAAGCGCCATTTCATTTGTTTACACAGGAAAAACTTCTTCATTGGTAGCAGGAATTTTAATTTTAGCGTGTAATATTGCAGCACACGTTAGAGTCATGTTACAAATTTTGGACGTTGCCCTTGGCGTTGTGGTGTGCGTTGCTCACCTGAAGTCTGTGATGGGTCTTAGCCAGTCAGAAAACAGTCAGAAAATCAGCGATCTGCTTCCTGCTCTGCGGACGTTCAGCCAGCAGCCTCCAGCTGGTTGATGCCGGTTCGACTTTTACCGTACTGCCTGGAGCACGAGCGCACGCTGGATTTCCCTGCTGCAGACCGTAACTCTCCTACGCAGTGCGCACGACAAAAAGCTTTCCGCACAAACAAACGCACGCACACACAGAGCCCCGGGTTTTATCAACATGCAGCTAATAAACAACAGAAGCTGCATCTACTTCTTTATATTCATTCATTCATTCATTCATTCAACCTTTATTTCGTTCTCGGAAGGCACACTGAGGGTTGGGAACCTCTTCCGGTGGTGCCGAGATTACAAATAGAGAGACAAATGAAGTTATTATTATTATAACTAAAGTTCGGGAACAAGACCACGCCTCAAGCACACATTCAATTTCCTGCTCCACCCTATTTAAACGCGCCTAACCATGACCTTTTCTCTCTCTCGCATGTCTCAGTTCTCACGTTTTGCGTACGTTCTCAGACAGACCGAGCTTTGATAAACTTATACGTAATCGATCCCTTACCTGATCTCGCCATGGATCACGAGCTCCAGCTTTTCATCTCGGACAACGACCTGTTCGACCAAGATCCACCAAGATCCGCGGTCTCGGAGTCTCCCCCGTCCGTCGATGAGCCCCAAGCGCCGGTTCAAACTTTTCAGCCATCCCGGTTACGCTCGGTGATCCAGGTTCCTCAACAGCCAATCGTCCATTACTCTCCATCCAGCAGTTCCAACGAGATTCCCCCCTCACCTCCGCGTTCCGACAGAGGTAGAAGTCGCCGTCGTCGTTCGAGGGGAGACATCCCCTCTTCCACTCATCATCTCTCCAACCGTTCAAGATCAAGGCGATCTATTCCCAGGCAACGCCAACAAACAACTCCGGATTCACCCCAAACACACAATGTGTGTCGTCGCGCCACCGACATATCCGACTGGACAGTCGCCCGCTTGCAGCGTATCCTCAAGGAAAAGAAAATCTTCTTCCACCGCAACGACAACAAAGCAAAACTTTTTCAGCTTTACACGAATTCTCTCCGCACTAATCCTCCCGCGACAACATCAGCAAACACTCCCGTGCTTCCGGGTACTCAAACCAACGTCGCCGCCGTCGGGACTAACCCCGATGACGTCATCACGCCGCATCCAGCCACTCCAGCCCTCAGTCGTGAGGGCCAGGTCGTATCTCCCCCTGTGCCTGCTCCCTTTGTTTCCGATCTGTCTCGTCTCTTTTCTTCTTTTCTGTCATCCCTGTGTCCGCAGGCTGCACAAAACACCCTTGCACATACATCCCTTCAACCCAGCATCCCTTCATCTTCCCTTCCTTCAGCCAGTGCCAGTACAGCTTCCTTGGCTCCTTTGGCCCCCTCTTCCTCCTCCATCCCAGTATGCTCTACTAACCAGAGCGCCCCGACAGCGGCAAGCCATAGCGGTCCCACACCCCTACTTCCTACTAACCTATCCTTTTTCCCCTCCCTCCCCAACCCCTACCCCCCCCTTCCCCATCACCCAAATGTTTTTTACCCATCCGATAATCCTTCTCTACCTACAGCGCTTCCCACAGCCAGCCCTTTCACATTAGCCTCCGCGCAGCCTCCAGTTCACCCTGCTTCAGCGTCGCGACCATCCCCGGTCTCATCCACCCTCAGGCAACACATCATTTCGGGTAACTACGTCGATCTCGCTCAGCTCCTTCAGCCTTCCATGTCCAATCACCATTATCCCAGGGAGCTGCAAAGCACCCAAGGACCAGTCCTGCTGAGACATCCTCTGCCAAACCGTTCCAGAGAACTCACAGCCACAGAATTTGCATATGCCTTCTCTCTCTACCGTGACACCATCTGTTCAGTTTTCCCCGACCGCAGGGCAGAGCTTGACGACTACATGTCCATTATCCTGGACATGGCCCTGCGGTTTGGTGGCACCGGATTTTACACTTACCATATTCTCTTTGCCTCCCAAGCAGCAGGACGCATCAACCAATTCAACCAGGGCACATACTGGGGCTCCCTGGACTCAGAGCTCTACTGTCGCGTTTTCACAGCCCGTTCCGCCCTAGCGTGCGAGCTTTGTGGCGCACCATCCCATCCTGCTACAGCATGCACCATCGCTGCTCCTCTTCCACGCTCCTTCGCTCCTGCTACACGCCACCCTGCTCCTGCTGCACGCTTCTTTGCTCCTGCTACTAACCCTCCAGTTTTTTCTCGCCTCTCCCCCGCAGCCCCTCCTCCACCCATCACTCCCAAACCGGTTGATACTCAGCCACTTCCCCACAGCTCCACACCTCAGGGCTTCGACAAAAGGGGAAGACCCATCCTGTACCAGGGCGGCAGGATGGTGTGCAATAATTTCAATGATTTAGGCTGCAACGTGTCCAGCTGCCGTTTCCTTCACACCTGTTCCTTCTGTGGAGGCGCCCACTCCAGGCCCACCTGTCCTCACAACCCCACCAAACACAGTTCATGACTTTCTAAGCACCTCAACACACCAATTAAAATCGACGCCCTAGCCACCGCCTTAAAAAGTCACCCAGATCCCGAGTTCGTCAACTTCCTCATCCACGGCTTCACACATGGCTTCCACCCAGGTATCCAGGTCATCCCAGATTCCTCATATACATGTCACAATCTTCAGTCAGCCCTCGTGGAGCCTGACACCGTCGATAAACTCCTAGCCAAAGAGGTAAAGGAGGGTTTTATGATTGGCCCATTTAACAGCCCTCCTTTTCCACTACACAGAATCAGTCCAATCGGCATTGCCACCAGGAAATACTCTGGCAAGAAGAGGCTCATCATCGATCTTTCATCCCCCCATGGTTCCTCCATTCCCAGCATCAACAGTCTCATCCCCAGTCCAGATTTTTCCATGCAGTACGCAACCGTTAATCACGCCATTTCACTCATCCGTCTTGCAGGCCAAGGCGCTTGGTTGGCCAAAGCAGACATCACCAGTGCCTTCAAAGTCCTCCCTATACACCCAGACTACTGGCGTTTTTTCGGCGTCCTCTGGAAGGGCGCTTATTATTTCTCCGTCCGTCTTACCTTCGGGTGCAAAAGCAGCCCCAAAATATTTGACTCCCTCTCCGAAGCACTCTGCTGGATCCTCACCAACAACCATAAACTCCCATATGTCGTCCACCTGCTAGACGACTTCCTCATCGTTACACCACCATCCTCACCCCCATCATATGGTCTCACGACTCTGACATCTGCTTTCTCCAAACTCGGCGTCCCTCTCTCCTCAGAGAAAACAGAAGGACCCAGCACTTCACTTGAATTCCTCGGCATCACACTGGACTCCGTCTCTTTCCAAGCCTCACTGCCCGTCGAGAAAATACACTGCATCTCCCTATTTCTTTCAAACTACCTCCTCGCTCACACATGCACCAAACGCCAGCTACTCGCTCTGCTCGGCCATCTCAATTATGCCATACGCATAATCCCTCAAGGTCGATCTTTCCTCTCTCATCTCCTGTCCATAGCCGCTGCCGTACCTTCTCTGCATGCCCACATCGTCCTAGACAACGCATGCAAGATGGAACTAAGGCTTTGGCAACACTTCCTCTCCTCCTGGAATGGCATAACCTTCTTTTACGAAGACCACATCACCCAGCCCGAGGACATCCAGCTGTACACCGATGCAGCTCCCTCTATTGGATTCGGCGGCTATTACGGAGGGAGGTGGTTCTCATCCGAATGGCCGCCTGAATTTTCTTCCCTCTCTCCTTCCTCCGCTCTTTACGAGCTGTACCCCATCATGATAGCAGCACTCCTTTGGGGGCACGAGTGGTCCAAGAAGGCCATTCTGATGCATACGGACAACACCGCAGTCGTTGACATAATTAATAAAGGGCGGTCTCACTCACTGGACATCATGCAGTTCATGCGCAAGCTTACTCTGGTCTCAGCTCAACACCAATTCATCATCCGCGCCAATCACATTCCCGCTTACAAGAACACCATTGCTGACTCCCTGTCTCGCTTATCATTCCAGAAATTCAAACTCTTGGCGCCAGACTCCGACTCCCATCCCACTCCAGTTCCACCGTTTTCAGCCACCATCTTCAACTAACCCCGCAGCTCCAACACCTGGCCTCAGCATCCCAAGAAGCCATCCTCAATAGCCTTGCTCCCCGAACACTGTCATCATATCTTACAGGATGGAACTGCTTCAAAGCCTTTCACACATGCCACAATCTGCCGTTTCCTTCCTTAGATGTTTTAACCTTAACCAATTTCATCACCTACGCCCATTCAACCCTCCATGTCAGAACTTCAACCATCCATGTCTACATCAGTAGCATCAACTTCTTCGTGAAATTACTCACTGGTGCCCCATGCCCTTCCGTCTCTCATTCCCACATCAGCATGCTAATTAAAGGTCTTCGAAAGGCCGAGCCACAACTCCCATCGAAACGGTTACCCCTCACTTCAGACCTCCTCACACGTTGCATCCAAACCCTTCGCACAGGATACTTATCCCCCTTTATCGACGCCACCCTCGAATCCATGTTCCTCCTGGCCTTCTTCGGATTTCTGCGATGTTCAGAATTCACCTCCACCACCTCCATCTACGATCCGTCTCGCCATGCGAGTCTTTCTGACCTCTCTGTCCACACTCCCGACTCCCTCGTCTTCAACCTCAAATTTAGCAAGACCGACCAACTTGGCGTGTCACATCCCATCATCCTGTTTCGCCTAGATTCATACTTAAGCCCATTCGAACCTTTATACAACTACATAAATTCCAGACTAGCTCGCTACGCTTCACCCCGAGACCCTCTTTTCATCACAGAGTCCGGAGGGATCGCAACACGCTTCTGGTTCCACCAACATCTCCGCCGAGTACTGTCAAAATCAGGAATATCCCCCGAACTATACTCCGGCCACTCATTTCGTATCGGAGCTGCTTCCACTGCTTCTAGGCAAGGAATTCCTGACCATACTATCAAAATTCTCGGCCGTTGGTCATCCCAAGCCTACCACAGCTACATTCGCAGCAATCTCAGTGACGTTCGAAAAGCTCATGCTCATCTCTGCGTATGAAGCTCTCTTTGGGGGATATGATGGAGCCAAAACGACTCCCCATCAGCGAGACAGTACCCCCACCCTGAGTCTCAATTCCCTGGTTCCTCGAGCTAACCATCGACCCCAACTCATTCGACCCCCTCGATTCATCCCTTCATCCCTTCATCTCGACCCCTTCATCTCGACCCCCGATTCATCCCACCACCCTCGACCCTTCTTTCATCCCTCCATTCTCGACCCCTCTTTTCCTCAATAAATCATCTCATAGTGGCGTGGTCTTTGTTAGTGAAATGAAGTTATTATTATTATAACTAAAGTTCGGGAACAAGACCACGCCTCAAGCACACATTCAATTTCCTGCTCCACCCTATTTAAACGCGCCTAACCATGACCTTTTCTCTCTCTCGCATGTCTCAGTTCTCATCCCTCCCCCCCAACCCCTTGCTCTTCTCTCTCTCAGTACAGGAACCACAGGGGGATATGATGGAGCCAAAACGACTCCCCATCAGCGAGACAGTACCCCCACCCTGAGTCTCAATTCCCTGGTTCCTCGAGCTAACCATCGACCCCAACTCATTCGACCCCCTCGATTCATCCCTTCATCCCTTCATCTCGACCCCTTCATCTCGACCCCCGATTCATCCCACCACCCTCGACCCTTCTTTCATCCCTCCATTCTCGACCCCTCTTTTCCTCAATAAATCATCTCATAGTGGCGTGGTCTTTGTTAGTGAAATAATTGTTTGATCCCGTTTGAATCGTGCCGTGAATTACACATATGATGTTTTGTCAATTTAGAAGATCATTTTGCAAGTCAAGAAAGTCGCAGTTTGTCGTAAAACTGTTGAAGTATAAGACTGCGTAATTAGAAAGACTACACACCCAAAAGTGGAGTAAGTGACGTCATAACTTCCTCTCTCCACAAGCGACCCAGAGCTGAAGCTCAGTCCCTCTCAGAGAGCAGGAGTATTATACACAACCTGGAAGGTAGACAGGAAGAACGGATTTAAACTGGTTTAGGATAGTTTTAGTACAGTGGGGGCTAACGTTAACGATGCCTGTGTGTTTCCTGTTTCCTTCCATGTTGGTGTCGGTGACGTATATTGTGCGAGACGAGAGATGTAGTTCACTGAGCGGTTATATCAACACTCGTAAATATTATAAATATAACTTACAGTGACTTAACTATTAGGTGTCTTATGAAATTTTATTATTATCTATCTGTGTCATATTATATTAATCTGCATTTCAATATGAGTCACTGCTGGACTCCATAAGCTTTGGCTCTTACTATCAAACTTTACAAAATGTATTTAGTGGAATTTTTATTATTTTTAAAGTTGTTGTGTGTTATGATAACTTATGATGTCGTACGCTTTACTTTAAATGCATTATTATCCATTTCACTTTACTTAAAACAGACAGTGAGGACTTATGATGCGTTGTGGATCATTTTATTATTCTATAAACACTTATAATACTTAGGTGACTCATTGAAATACAGTTAATTTATAATACATTAAAACAGAAAACAGATCATCTCTGATTGATAACTAGTCAAACAAAATTCGAATTCAAGACGCTTTTACTTATAATTCATTACAACTTATCTATAATGTTTTGCTAGTGTAATGCATCAGTGAGCTTTATGTTGAGAACAGTCGTGTGATTTTAGCAGTTTATTATTGTTGAAAGATTTCTGCCAATTCTTTGTGCAATATTTCTTCCTTATAATAGTTATTCCAAGTGTTTAGCTTTGTATTGCATGGGTTATTTTTGTGTTATCTTTGATTTAATTCAGCATGTAACTGGCTGACGATGCTGAGTAAATGCTTCGGTAAAATAAACGTGCCATCTCTGTACGTGTTTTATTGTTTCTGATATTGATTGTTTCAGAGATGACCTGAACTCTTCTTCCTTGTTTGAGTTGTCAATCGAGGGAAAAAAAGTTTATTTTACAGAGCAAACATTTGAGCAAACATCTTAATCCTGAAGAAAGACAAAGAAGTTTGTGTGAAAGTTATGCTGTTAGCAAACGCCGTTCTTATATTTTGGCTGTGGGACTCCAATCCATTTGAAGAGACTTGTTATGACGACCAGTTTCAGCAGCACCAGGCAAAATGCAAAGACACCAAAAGATTCATGAGCTACAGAAGCAGCCGGCAGTCTTTCATTCTCCCAGAGAGAAGAAGCAGGTCAGACTCCCTGTGAGTGGAACCAGACTCCGCCTACAAACCAGTCCCTCCAGGAACTTGCGATTTTGCGATCGCAATAATTAACGCAAATTCAAGAAATCTCCGAAACTTTTCCGTATGAAACGGCCAAATCAACAGACCGCTTGTGATTTGGACCAATTGTCGCATTCGTTGTCGTGGTAACTTACGTCATCGCAGCGCGCATTCAGGTGGAAGATAAATAAAACTCACCTGCCAACAAAAATGACTGCCATAGACCGTGCAAAACAAAACAAAAGCAGCAAGAATCGAGGTGAGTGCAAAATTCAAGCTCTTGGAAGAGTTAATAGCTTAAACGGAGAGTGGGAGAGAATAGGGGGAGGCTGTGTGTGTGTGTGTGTGTGTGAATGAGAGAGAGAGAGAGAAAACTTTTTTTTTTTTCCTTTGCTTGCAATTTTTCCCAATTCCCGCAATTTTACCGCAAAAAAGAGCACATAAAACGTTGCAAATTGTATCGCAATTTTTGAGAAAAGCCGCAGCAAAATCAAGCATTTTTGGCCGCAATAATCACAAAAAAACTCAGAGAAATCCTGGTGGGACTGACAGAGTCATTCTGATTCTGTTACAACAGCCGAAAGTAAAACAGCATTTTTTGAAAATGCGTGTTGGTTGCAAATATAGACGAACATTTTGCTTACTAAATAATAACAGGGGAAACGTGGAAAATTGTTAATTTGATGATGCTTGTCTCAGTTCAGGGCCGGCCTGTCGGATAGCTCCTCTACAAACTTGATAATGATGTACAGCTCAACAGTGACCGCCCACTTTTGATCGGCTCCGGTTCCAGGAAGTGAATTCCCCATTCATTCCTCCATTGACGTTTCAGAAAATCCTTATATAAAGAGTTTTAAGCCTGGAAGCAAGCCAACCGACTACGAGATGAATCGTGACCATAAAACATTTGATTCGGAGCAAAAAAAGAATAATTGGAAAACGAAAAAAAAAAAAAAAACGCCTTTTTTTCTGTTTTCCAATTTTTTTTGCTCCGTCCAACTGTCATTCCTACTACCACGTCACATAAGAACAAATTCTTATTTACACGGACGAACTGGCAAGAGCTTCGCCTCTTGGGGGAAAAAGGGATAAAACACAAACACAAACATTAAGGAACAAAACAGTGAGACAACATTAAACAACAAACAACGTTACCGTTAACAACAGGCAGTAAACAAAAGGAGAGAGGGGAGCAAAGGGCAGAGGAAACTAAAAGAGAGCGAGAGAGAGAGCGACAGGCCAGCAAGCAGAACGCAACACAGTATAAAAGGGTAATAAAACAACACAAATCATACAAGAATACACATTTATTTGCCAGGATTTTATTCTTTCGGATGAACTCTTTACGGTTACCCAGTCTTGTGGGAGGGTAGGAGCTCAAATTCATCATCCTCTGTATGGTGAATTTGAGCTCCGGATGGAGATTTAGACTACCAAAGGCCAGGTCTAACAGGTTGAATAATTATTTTATTTCTCAGGCCACCAAACTGTTAAATGCTCATGATGATCCAGCTGATGATTAGTTTTCCATGTAACTACTGGGGGCTGATGATGGTTTTAGCGAGGGTTAAACACACTCTAGGTTTCCTGTTGTCACGTGATGTATTCATGTATTTTATCATGTTTTTTGTATCTGAGTTTGTGTGCCTATGTCTCTGTGTGTTCTATGTTTTTACCTGGCTGCAAGACAAATTTCCCCTCGGGGATAATAAAGTTGAAGTTGAAGTTGAAGTTGAAGTTTGTCCTGCTGACTCCGTCTCACTGAGTCCCACAGACACAGAGGAACTGGTCGCTCTTTTCATCTCCACTTTTTCAACCATTCTGGTTTTAAACATGCAGTAGTCCAGCCGCACCTGAAGACACCCAGCCTAGAACCCATGATGTACTCAAACTCATGGCACAAGGGCTGATTACCAAATCCAAGAACTCCAAGACCTGTATGGACACGATGTGCAGTGAAGCTCACGTCTTTCCTCAAGTTTCCCCCGACTGACAGGTGAACTTCCTCTATCTGTCTTCTTTTTTTGTGACCAACTTTTTATTAGTTTTTCCACGCCATCCTCACAAGGTGGCATAAACATACAAATATACAAATTATACACACGTAAATACAAAAAAAAGGGGGGCAAGGAGCCATCCCCTTGCCCACTCCGCCTCCCACACCCTACCCCCCACCCCTCTTGCCGCTTCACAAATAATAGTGTTGCTTATCTGCAATTGTAGATTGCAGATAAGTTCATCTATTCATACGCATATTGATATAACATATCATAACTGTACACATAACTAGGCATGTACCCCCTCAGACTCACTCTTCCTCGTATAAAAATGTACACATATCTACAATCATATTTTACATAAAAGATATCACCAGGTCAGCAGCTCTTTTAACGGCCTCTAATGTTTCCCCTTTAGCATTGTTTGCAGATGCAATTGACAATTCTAAGTCTAGTACATTATGAAAGGAAGATATCCATTGATTAATAGATAGAGTATGTGGGTGGTATCCATCTTGTGATAAGGATTTTTTTTGGCTGCAATTAAGCCAGCAAAAAGAACCCTTTTCTGATGGTTTAATAAATTAAGAGAAGAATCATCGTTCAGCAATACAGTGTTTGGGAGGCACGGTATCTGAACCCCAATGATATCTGACACTATGTCAATCACTTGGCTCCAAAACTGTTTAACTGCAGAACTCTCAAAAAAACATGTGTACATATGTACCAATAGTCTTTTGGTTACACAGAAAGCATATTGGGCTCAGCTGACAACATTTCCTAGTTGACAAATAATATCTGTGGAGCATTTTGTACTGTATCAATCGGTGATTATAATTACGTGATGTTAGAGAAATGTTGTTCCATATTCTCTTCCAATCAATAGCCTATCTGTCTTCTGTCCTCTCTTTTGTTTTGGTATTGTGCTTCGGCGGTTAGATATTGTGTAAAACCCGTCATGGAGGACACAAGAACGCATACTGAGATTCCCCTAAGGTCTTCTGAAGCCTCACACAGCTGGTCCCTATCAGCTGCAACGAGGAAGCACAACCTGTGTGATTGACAGCTCCCTTTCAAACAAACATACATAACAACTTGACCATCTATTATCATTGATCAGATGAAAACAGATCATATGCGTATGAAATCCCCACTACTTAATTCCTCATGAATTTGCCCACATCACAATTTGAGTGGAGTATGAAAGTAAACAGTCATAACAACCCTATTGGCTCCAGAGCAAAATAGTTTTGTCATAAGTTGATGTTTTTATTGCCATTGACAATCCGTTCTATAAAGATCCTGCCATGTTGGTAAAGTCTTAAACACAAAAACTTATTTTCTTGATCAGTTGTGCATCATGGTCGTCTTCACGCCTGCTTCAGATCAATCACCTCTTTACAGGTCAAACGAGGAGCCGTTAGGTGGCAACATCGCCGACGTTGTGGGGACAGCCAGTGCTCCCTCTACACATCGCAGAAGAAGAAGATCTGACTGTCATGGCGTCCTGCAGTGAGCAGTGAGTGAGTCCATCTCTGTCCTGACTGGAAACACTGGCCCAGTCTCCCTCTACAGTTTCTGTAGCTGCACACAGCCATCAAGTTCTTCTTGTCTCTTATTTTGATGTAAAACACTTTGTAACTTTGTTTAGAAAAGTGCTGTATAAATAAAGTTATTATTAAAGTTATTATCAACATGCCTTGAGATGTCTTCAAGCTGGTATTCAAGAGCTTTTTCCAGTAATAAATAGTTATTTCATCTGGACCGTAGAGTCCGGTTTAACACCGACTGGCAGAGTCACCATGGTTGGAGACGCTCTCCATAGACCGCTATTGAAATGTTTGACCAGGTAGGATGAAAGTTTGCTAACTATCCAGCTAACGTTAGCCGAGTGCCGCTAGCTAGTTAGCATACTAGCTACTTAGCATACTAGCCGACCCAAAGAGCTTACAGTGAAAATAATGTTCATCCAGCCTGACTGATACGCAGCACACACTGCAGGCTGCTGTTACTGTAAAGTCACAATATTTACAGCATCAAAAGTGATTTTGTTGCCTAATTTCATTACAAAAGTTCCAGTCATTGAAAGTCAAACGACCTGCAGGAAGCCATTTTTACTAGAGTGGGAAGTGTTTACTGTTGAGCCACACTTTGATAATATAATTGATAAAATAAAACTAACCTGGTTGTTGTCGTCCGGACATCGTGTCAAATACTTTTCTCTGCCAGCGACTAAGAGGGGAAATCAGGGAAATCCCCGATTTTAGCTTTAAGACACTAACTTTCCACTTTTATTTTATATTCTTTCATTTCCCTCATTACATTATGTTGAATTAGTGCACTATTTTACTTTTTAAAGCACATTCAACCAACAAAATAAAAAAAAACATACAATATTCAAGACTAATTATGTAGAATAATAAAAAATGATCCAACTTTCAGGTTCCAACACCTACGCTGAGACACTTTTCAACCCCAAATTCGCATCAAATAGCGTCAGTTTAAGTGCAGAGACGCTATTTTCATTAAAGTGTAAAATGCGCTTTATGCGACACCATGCTCAAAACAAAACAAACAAACAAACAAACAAAACAAACGGGCACACATCAGCGCTGAGGACGAAGTGTCCATCCTCTGCCTGAACCAGCAGGACGGGATTCAGAGCCGTTACCTCTGCAGGAAGGTCACTGAAGGTCACTGAGTCAGACACACACACACATTTTACTCAGGCAAATCTTTCCGTTAGAGCCAGGGCTCTTAAAAATAGAACGTGAATAGATCCGGAATAAAAAATAGATCCAGAACGTGCTGCTATGCAGGCGGCTTTAGCAGCTGACCAAGTGCTGTGAACTGCTCTGTCTTTTGTAGATCCTGATGACGAACAACTGGAAATAGATTTGTTTTTTTGTGAGTCCTGATAACAAATAATCTGTAAATAGTAATTTTTTTTGTGGATCTGATACAAAATAACTGTAATAGTTCTGTTTTTGGGAATGTGATGACAAATAACTGTAAGCAGTTCTGTTTTTTGTAAATAATAATTTGCCCCAAGGGTTTTTCTTCTTAATTGATTGTTAGAGACAGAAAGTTACTGGATACATTTTTAACAACTTAAACTTTTATCATAAATTCTGGAAAGTTACAAGGAAAAATAATATTTGCCTATTAGAAGTGTTGAGGGTGTCTTCAAAAGATAATAGAGTTAAAATACAACATAACACCTTGATAAAGTGTTAAATTACAACATTACACTATTGTAGTGTTGAAATAAAACATTACTCATTTATAGTGTGTTAAAATACAACATTACACTATTATAGTGTTGAAATAAAACATTACTCATTTATAATGTGTTAAAATACAACATTACACTATTATAGTGATGAAATAAAACATTACTCATTTATAGTGTGTTAAAATACAACATTACACTATTATAGTGTTGAAATAAAACATTACTCATTTATAATGTGTTAAAATACAACATTACACTATTATAGTGTTGAAATAAAACATTACTCATTTATAGTGTGTTAAAATACAACATTACACTATTATAGTGTTGAAATAAAACATTACTCATTTATAGTGTGTTAAAATACAGCCTTACACCTTTATACTGTTACAATGTTTTCAGCAGAATCTGTCAGTCAAACAGGGAGGCAGGAAGCTGAGAGTCGGCAGGGAAAACAGAGAAGAAGAAGAAGAAGAAGGAGGAGGACGGGAAGGTTGATGGTGTGAATCCTGAATCCAGGGGAGATCACCGTCCTGGCAGCGGGAAACCTCCCCCTGCTGGAGGAAGAGGAGGATGACAGAGAGGAAGCATCTGGAGTCCGGAGGGGAAGCTGCTGCAGTTCTCCTGCTGACAGCCAGAGGGCGGCGACACCCAGACAGACTCAGCAACAACAACCGCCTCACTGATGGAGCGAGGCAGGAAGTACACTCACTGTTCTGACACATCTGCAGCAGTGTTTATTTTCACAGCATTTTTACCTTTAGTCACAGTCTTTTCACAAAAATAAACATTCAATTGAGTCAGATTTTAGTCATGGAATATTGATGCAATTTAGTCAATTATTCACCGAGTAAAATGGCCTCGGATTTTTGTCAACTATAAATTAACCCTAACCCTAACCCTAACCAATATAATCAGTGAAACTAAATTCTTAGTGGTATCACTGCCAGCTTTCAAAAACATGAAGAAACATCTGGTGCAGTGTTTAACTGTTTTGTCATATTTTTGTCAATATTAGAACGTAATAAAATAGTTTTAAATATCATCATGGGACAGAATATGTCATAGTCTTTGCGGATGAAATTGTGAAAAGCCTTTTTTCAATGAGCACTTTAGTCATTCATTTTGTGATGAGGTTAACACTGATTTACAGAAAATGTGAATTTTGCAACTACTGCAATATTGCTGTATGTTATCAGTGAATACCAAATACCCTGAACATTTACCATATTGGATCATTTGTACAGTGATGTGTACAGTGTACTGTACTGTTAGTGCCTTGCTTTATCTGTTGAACTATGCAGGGAATTGAACAGCTGACCTTTCCATCTATAATTCAAAGTCTTCAGAAACCGCTGCGAGTAAACTCAAAGTTACGAGTGACCTCAGCCTGTCCTGTCGTCATTTCAGGTAATTATATCATCATTATATATGACTCAGACATTCGATTGTCTCCTAGTTCACAGAAAAACATTCAGCCTGATAGGTGTGGCACACAGGCAGAAACATTACACATGCTTTTACGCACCGTAGATTACAGCGGTGTGCTGGGCCCTGCTGCACTAACAACAAATCTGGTCAATGTAATGTTCGCTCATTCTTAAGAAAAGATACCCTGTTAATGACAGGATGTATGCATAATTAAATAGGCCTATCATGATCGGCTATTGTAATTCAACTTTTTCTTCTCTAGGCCAATATAAATTCTGGGAGACTCTAATATCACCCATCTCTAGCTCACTCATCTGCTTAAAGTCGAGATGAAATGAAAAATGCCTTTTTAACCCTTTTAGATCACATCCCCGGTCATATTGTGCACCTATTTAACAATAGATGCCAAAAAAAATACAAAAAATCCATTTATTTGTATTCTTATATCAAAATCCAATCATGTTTTCTTCCTGTAAAACAAAATATGCCGTGTGCTTACGTAAGCATGCCCGTAACCAATTTCAGCCAATAATATCATGACATCCACCCATCAATCAATCTTCAACTTTTAGCGCACAGAGCTAAGATTCATTAGTTAGCTAGCTAGCAGCAGCACGGTGCTTCGGTGTGTCTTCGGGTGTTAGGACACGCCCACTTTTCAACGTTCAAATCAAATTCCTCCCAACGTTACGTCCCGCCTGTCTTTCCCGTTTCACTCGGAAATACGTCACGATACGGAAGTTAGACACTCTCCAAATGCCGTTTCATCTCGACTTTAAATACAAGAGTCCTCCAACCTCCCCAGAGGTCAAACCGTCCTTCGGCCTGAACAACAGAGCCCGAGGCGACAGCACTGTCTTGGACAACCAGTTGCAAAAACGCTGAATGTAGCAACCGCCACTTTCCCAACGCACAGGTGTTTACCTGTCATTAACTATTCAGAGTGAGCTGGTAAAGTTCATCTGTGCTGAGGATGACGATCTTCATTGGACTCCACAAACTGCAAATGCACCAACTGTCAATAAAATCAATAAAAGTCATCGCATTACCTTACCTAACTTGAGAAATCTAGATGGCAGTGACTCAGTGACTCCTGTCATATCTGCACACACAGACACGGTGAACACATGAATACCGCTGTACAGATAACTGTTCTGGCTTTCTATGTTCCTGTTCAAATGAAGCCAGTCAGACGGCATACGACACTTCCAACACGCACATTTAGTGAGATGGATTTGCTTGTAGGTCTCGATGTACAGATGAGGTGAATGAATGTTTGAATATGTTATGTAAATGTGTGTATCTATGGCGGCCTTAACGTCAAGTTCAAATCAAAGTAGCTTAACGTAGGTTAAAGAAAATTATTCGCATGAGTTCAAAGTATCAAAACAACAAACGGTAATAAAAGATAATCAACAAACTTAGGAGCGTGCGGTTGAAAAACTGTTTCTCTGCAGCGTCTCTTTCCTTTGTCGCACACCTGGTTCAGTTAACCTCTTGCCGCACGTCAACTACAGCCAAAAATATGCTCATTAAATAAAATGTCTCCAACAATAACATTTATTATTATGATGATAAACAATGATGACGATGGCGATGATTGTTTTTCCTCTTTTTTCACTTTTTTAAAGCATAGCAGCTATCTTAGGTTCAGGCATTTTTACTGGGATCCTCTTCATTTCAGACCTATTTAATGATGAATGTGATAAACGCAGCAATTGGCCGCAAAAGACAATTTCCTTTTTTTTTTGTTGTATATTACTCAGTAATTACCAGTCATTCTAGTGCTATAACTAGTTATTACATCTATTGATATTACCTAGTTATTTCCGGTCATTACTGCGTAATTAATGGCCTGTAATTTAAAGAGTCACCCAGTTTTCCCACTAGAGACGATAAAATGTTGAAAGTGACCTTGGTGGAGAAAAACAACAAACAAACTCAGTGAAGGTTTCCTGTTTAAGTCCAGCAGATACAGAAGAGTTTATATTAGTTTTGTTATATATTGTGTTTTATGTATTGCTGCAGGACAGTTTTCCCATTAAGGCCGATACGTTTTGAAGTGATTCGGTCGTCCCTGTCACAGTTTTGTATTTAATTGTTTATACTGATCATAACCCTCTAACCTTCTTGCGTTCTCTGCAGAACCCCAACCAACGCCTGATGCGCTGGTGCTTGTTTCTTCAGGCCTCTGAACGTCCGCCACATCAGAGGAAAAGACACTGCGGTAGCGGATGCCCTGTCCCAAATTTAAGGTTCCTGTGTACTCATTATAAACTGTCCCCTGCTTTCTTTCTCTCTCCTTTGTCCTTAAATTGCTCCTGGGTCGACAAGGCTGCTGGTTGAGGGAGGTGTAAGAGGTTGGAGGTGGACAGCAAAGTCTTGAGAGCTCGACAGAGCTGTGGACAGTTTGTTACCTTATGTGAATTCTGCATTGAAGTTTATTTTGGTAAGGGGGAGGGTGTCACGGCCCTGTCTTTTCTCCAGGTCTGTTTCTCTCTCCCTGGTGTCTTCTCTGTGTGCTCTGATTCTATGTTGCAGATTGGCTGCAATTAGACCTAAAAAGACGCACCTGTGGGCAGGCCTATAAAGCCCATGAGGCCTCTGGTTTGGTTTCCCTCTCACTTCCACCTCAGCATCAACTAGCTCTCTTTGTTTCCTTTGCACTTTGTTTGACACCCAACACAAACCACATCTGTCTCACCCATGCAACACCATCAACCATCAAATAAAGCGGAGGTTCGCTGAAAATAATTTATTGTTCAAAATCCATGTGCAAAGGAGAAAATTGGCTTACATACGAAGTGACTGACATCCTGTGTGATTTTGTTACCAAATTAGGAGAAAATGATGTTGTTATTGTTTTTGTTTTGTTTTGGGGGTTTTTTCTTTTTTTGTTTTCTCTCTGTGAGTGTTGGGACATGCCGGATGGGCACCTACAAGTTGATTATGTATAAAGACGATGAACATAGAAGTAATTATTTAAGTTGTGTATGATGGACACTGGGGTGGATAGTTGGACTATAAACAGTAAGTTCATTGATTAAGCTTAGCAAAGGGGTCGGACCAAATAAGTATTTTACTTCTTCCTACTCCATTTCGGACATGTAATATTTATTTATCTATGTTGTTTATTGAGAATTTGTTGTATACGTTTACTGTTAATTTTATTGGTTATTCTTGTTTTGTTTTCTTACGTATGTGTGTATATATATTTGTTTTTTTTTAACATGTTCGAAATAAATCTATTCTATTCTATTCTATTCTATTCTAAAATCATGTTAGTTATTTTCTATAGTTACCATGGTTTCATAAAAGTAAGTTAGCCAAGTATTAAACTGCAGCAGTTTCACAGAGAGGACAGTTTAATGCAGACTGGTTGTTGATGCCTTTATTTACTTAGTTCATACTATTGGTTGCTTGTAATCCTCTGTCTTGTGTTTCTGTTTATTTTCCGGTGGGGAAATAACCATGGAGAGAGGGAAGGCTATGATCCATAATAATAACAATAATAAATATAAAACTTTATTTATATAGCAATTTTCACAAAGTTTACAAAGTGCTTCATAAGGAGAAACCAAAACAAGTCAAGGGCAACGAAACAGAAGGCAAGTCCAAAGTAACACACTCGTTCAAGTAAAAGAACAAAGCATTCAAGTAAAACAGAACACACACACACACACACACACACACACACACACACACACACACACACACACACACACACATAAAAAAAGAGAATTAGAAGAAGGCCAATTTAACAAGGTGAGTTTTAAGTGATTTATAGCCTAATTTTTTTGGCAGGTCGTTCCATCAAACTAGAGATTTTTAACACATGACTTCCTTGTGATGACATCAGTAACTAAATTACCACGGACTCATTTTGCTCTGGACCGCCTGAGATTCCCCATGGTATCCCGGGGGCCCTGGACCCCGCTTTGGGAACCACTGGCCTGACAATAACAGATCTAGATTAAACTATTAATTATTTAACTGGAGAATTTTGAAAAACTTCCTCCTGATAAAAAAAAACATTGCTGTATTTTCTTGGGCAAAGAAGTGAGTGTGCTAGCTGCCATTGATGTAACTGTGAAACCCTGAGAGGAGAGACTGATGAGCTTCTCTTTCTTTACTTTACTTTTATTTTTAACCTTTTCTAGTTCCCAGTACTTTCTTTCTATGTGTGTCATTGAATAATACTTTGTTACTGTTAAGTTATTTCTTGATGTTATTATTGCAGCTTTTATTTATTATCACTTTTTTGCTCTGGCAACACATGCTGAAATATTTAATTATTATTAAATTATTTGAATTGAATTGAGTGAAAGCTAAGATCACTCTCATGTTTAGCTGTAAGAGGTAAACATGAGTTTTACATGTAACGGCTCAAAGATGCCTCCAGTGTTTGTTAACACAGACTGACCTGTTTTACCTGTTTTTATGTTAAGAATGATTCAAAACACCTTTTTTCAATCTGCAAGTCAAACAGAATATGTGAATATATCCAAAATGTATTTGATCAAATAACTTTTAACCTATTCTCTGTGTTGTTTGGGACCACATGGGTGGCCCTCGAGGATCACTGGGGGTCCCAGGACCGAGTGTTGGGAACCAGCAGCCTTGAAGCCCCGCAGCAGTGTGAGTGTTACCTGCCGCCTCCAGCAGGGGGCGGCGTCCGGCCGCCTGCGAGGCTCAGCCGCCTGTATTAACATTCAGAGAGATCTGAACAGCCGTTCTCCAACATGATCTCATGTGAATCCAGTCCGGTTCCCCCTGTTGAAGCGGGGACAGCCCACTCCTGGCTTTGTTTGCTTAGTGATTTACTGGATTGAAGCGTCCGCTCAGCAGCCTGAAGCCGGTCAGATCACATCAGCAGCGTCTTCTTCACACACTCGGCTTCTCGGGAGTTTACAGCCACAGCTTTATTTTCTGATTGACAACCTGCATTTTGTTTAAATTTTCTCAGTGGGATTTGAGTGTTTTTCACACCAGCAGTGAGTTTCCAACTAACATGAGGCAACACAGGTTTCACTGCAAGTTTGCTCCACTTCTGCTCCGGTGTTGCTCCACCCAAAGAGGAACCGATTTGAAAATGTATGTAGATCCACTTGGATCCACTTTGATCCACTTTGATCCACTTTGATCTACTTACATCCAGATAACGTGAGCAGAATCAGCATCATACAGTAGAAAATAAAAAAGCAAACCATTGAAGAGAGTTAATAGAGTTTATAGAGTTTAGAGTTCATCTATAGTACTGATACAGGACAGAGACAGCATTGGGGATGGTTACCATGGTTACCACTGTAGTACTGACACAGGACAGATACAGGATGGAGGATTGTTACCATGGCTACCAACTGTAATACTAATACAGGATGGAGAGACTGTTACCATAGTTACCAACTGTAAAACCCTCATTACATAAAAGTTTTTTTTTGTTGCCTGGCAGCCAATTAGCTTTTTAATTTTTTTTTATTTTATCAACCAGGAAATGAATCTGACGCTCTGTGTAGATATCACATCATCACTGACATGTTTTCTCTGGGCGGCAGAGCATCAGACAGAACAGAAACAATCCGACCCACCGCACTTTGTACCGCAGAGCGACGGGAAATCTGGAGTCTGTAGAGATGAAAAGTGATTTGCTGTTGATTGATTTGCTCCTGGCTTCATTAATCAACACTTCACTTTTAGGTTTATATGCTCACAATTCATTTCATGGATTTCCATTCTACTCAATACATTTATCTCATGTTGTGTTGTTCCCGTGCTGCTGGACTGAACTCTCTCTGCAGCGGTACTCGTACTGTATGCAACGCTGCATGAGTGATGCTGTCTATATGGAGACTGATATGTGTACTGTAGTTACTGTTGGTAATGTTGTTCAGGGTAAACAAGGTTTGTTCATCAAAAACACATCAAAAACACATCAAAAACACATCAAAAACACATCAAAAACACATCCGGCTGTGTAAATCATTATCAGTTTGAACTCACCAAGAGAGACCGGCTCTTTAACTTTAACTTCATGCATTTTACATGAAGAAGGAGCTTTAACTAATATAACTGGAAGGTAAGAAGCTAACTGCCTGAGCTGTTGTCACCAGTTCTGTTTCCACCGCTGCAGTGAGCTTGGTGTTGGTTAATCTTTACAGTGTGAACAGCGAGTGAGTCTGACAGCTTTCTGTGTGTTCAACTGAGAGCCAATTAGCCCAGTTTCCACACGGAAATTAAGCAGACACTATACTTAGACTTTGAATCAACGCGACATGTTTCAGTGTTGCATTGGGTAGAATATTTCTCTCTATTTCTTCTAATTGCTTCGCATTACAAGAACCCGATTCTTAATTACTGCCTATCTGGTGACAGGCACTTCCTGCTTATAGCTGTAACAATTCTTAACCTTTAACAAATCTAGTTTTTATGAAAGCAACATCGAGGTTTTCTGGGGTTTTTTTTGTTCCAGACACAAGCAGTAGTAATTATTTGGGGTTTATGTAGTAATAAACAGCATATTACTGTTTATTTTGGGGTTATGTAGTACCAGAAAGTATCATCAATAATTATTCTGGGTCTATGTAGTACCAGGCAGTACCAGCAGATATTACAGACAGTACTGACTTACATTCATCTCTATATAGAATTGAAAGACATAGAGAGACATCTGGTCTGTCTTCGTCCAGCTGGTCCTGCATGTATTGATTAGGGTTCGATCCATATGGGTTTACGCATCGTGCTGCATAGACACGAATGGCGAAGACGTTCTGCCTGCGTTCTGATCATTTATGTGAAATGTATTTGGTGAAAATAATTCGATGTTACCTTTTCATGGCTCTCAAACAACAGCAGGATCATTAAAATGTTTTTTTTTCTTGAAGTGTCAGAATGCAACTCGACTCCTCTCTTGGCCAGAAGTTTGCTAGCTTGTTAACATTTTGCGACTTCCAGATAATTAGATTATAATGATCAATCAGTTGTTTGACAGAAGTGAAAACATTAAAGGCAACAACATCAATTGTTAGAACGCAGACAAAGCAACCACAGAAAATGTTGATTTATTGTTTTGAGAGTTTCGCACTTGTTCCGCTCTTTGTAGCCGCGGCCTTTTTGAAACGTCACGCCATTCTTATCTATTGCCGTTGCATTAGCGTTGTATTGATGTGGTGTTGTTGTTGTTGTTGTTGTTGTGCTGCATTGGTGTTGCGTTGGCATCGTGTTACACTGCTGTCGGTGTCATGTTGCCGTTGCCTCAGTGCTGTTGGTGTTGTTGGAAGTGTCGAGTGTGTGTTGAGGATGGACTGACATGTAGAGTTGAATGAAATTAGAAAGTCATCAGAATAAGAAAGATGTGTTTCAGGGAGAATAGCTGCAACAGACAAACTAAAGGCTTCAGTGAGTCTGATGAGAGGCAGAAGAAAAGATGTGAGAGCGAGTAGTATAAATAGAGAAAAACACATCAAACATCTCAGGTTTGTGATCAGATACTCCTTCAAAATTCGTCCATTATAGTTTGTCGGAGTAAGACCTAATCAATAGTTTGTGTAATCTCTTCCACAGACTGAACTGGATTGAACGAGTCGATGAGATTTAAGAAGTCTGTGGTAAGACGATGGGAGGGGCAACACACATGAACATCAAAGTCCCAGAGAATTAACACTTTGTCACACAGGCAGAATCAATGATAATTTAGAGAGCTGGTGTTCGGCTTAGAGGGGATGGGGGGGGGGGGTAAACCAAGACACTGATCCTAAAACTGAAGGGCTCAAAAGACTGAAAGGAGCCCAGAGATATAGGAGGAGATTTGAAGACTTTGTATATAAAAGCACTTGCTTCTACTGCCAGGCTGCCTTCTCTCCAGGACCTGTACGCCTCCAGGACCAGGAGGCGGGCAGAGGAGATCACGGCTGACCCTTCTCACCCCGGTCATCTCATCTTTGGGAGACTCCCCTCTGGCAAGAGACTGCGGACTCAATCAAGACCAGAACCTCACGACACCACAACAGTTTCTTCCCCATGGCAGAGAGGCTTACAAACAATCCTCGTCTTTCACTGACTCTCTGAGCACAATACATAGTCGTATCTATCGTATTTTTATTCCCTGTATAGTGACACTATTTATTCATATTTACCCTTGTAAAAAAGCCCCTGGATGAGCCACTCAGTCACCACACTTACTGTATACACTGTAAATATTTTCAGGAATCTCTTCTTTCTTTCTTCTTTGTCTCTGATGTTTGATATTTAAATTCAGTTTGTAAAGCTTGATTGCTGCTTGTCTGTGTGTCTAAATGTGTGTATGTTGCTCTGCAGCAGCCTCACCAAGTCAAAGTCCTAGTATGTGAAAATGTACCTGATTCTGGTTCTGATTCTGGTTCTGATTCTGATTCTGATTCTGCACCACTGCATCCTGAGAGAAACAGCTGGAGTAGCTTCAGTTAATGACGCTGATTCCAGTTCATTCAACCGGGTTCCAGTGATCAGGAAGAAGTCGAGACCATTTTTCATAATAAACTCATTTGCATGTGAAGGATTTATTAGATGGAGATTGAACATTGCAGAGGCCAAATCTAATTTTTTCTAACTGGACTTGTGGCTGCAGGACTGGGAGGAACTGGAGTGTGTTTTCTTGTTAGAGGTGGATGGAAAATTACCGAAGGCAGGATTGATGGGAAGTTGCATGCTGGCTGTTGTTTAAAATGACAGGAATGTTATAAGAAGAAGGGAACAGACTAACTAATGACCGTCAGACATTTAAAGCTCCCATATCCTGCACAGTCCAGAGTTTTATTTTGTGTCTTTCTGTCCATTCAGAGCTGTGTGTGTGGTGTCATGAACCAAAAACACTCTCAATCCATTTCTCCACGTTCATTTTCCAGCATCTCTCTGAGCCTTACCAAGAACAGGCCGTTTCTGTCTCCGTGTCTTTAAGGCTCATTAATATTAACGACCCCTCCGTTCCGATTGGCTAACCGTTTCGAGAGTGAAACGTGAGACGCCGCGGCCCGGCGGCTACAGGTAGGGAAAACTCTCCGGTAATAAACGATGACGACCGCTCGACCGCTTTGAAAAAAACACTTTGTTAGTCTATTATTTCTTACAGAAATGATAATGAGCGAACCTTTGTGACGCCACAAAGTTACGGAAGTCCAAACGGCTCGTTTAGAGGCTCGCTTTTCTAATATGGATTGTGTGGATTTAGTTTTGATACTTTCACCATGTTTAGATACACATCCAACTCCTTTATCACCACAGAGGAGAGGGAGTCCTGCTTTACACCATGTGGACCTTTAACTATTTTAAACTGGAAAGTGATAGAGAAAGGAGTTAAGGGACAGAGGGAGAGTCTGGGTTTTCAGGCTGTGATGGATGAGGAGACGTCGTCCAATTAAAACGGGGATCCTGTGAGGAGGGATGTTGGGGCGTCCTGGTGTCTCAGACGGCTAAGGCACGTACCGTGTTCACTGTGGCGTCCTGGGTTCAAATCCAGCTTGGGACCTTTGTGTCATGTTATCCCCGTCTCTCTCAACCAAGATTTCCTCTCTCTCTCTATACTGTCAAACTTCAAAATAAAGGCAAAAATGGCCAATGGTTGCTGAAAACTGACGTGAATTCACTCAAAAGCAGAACTGATGAGAATGAGCGGAGCATTTCGTAGCATTCTTCTTACCTGACTGTAGCTGTAAAGTCTAGCTAAGCTACCTGAAACGCTGCAACTTAGACCTGTCAATCAAATGAAGGGGCGGAGCTTCCTCTCCAAGCCGCTGCACTGAGATTCAGATGTAAACACTGCAGCCTTGTAAACATTAAAAATGAAGACTTTATGAATGTTTCTGAAGGTAATAATTGTATTCAACAGACATAGTATACAATGAGACTCAAAGAAAAGGAGTGAATACCCTCCATCCCTATTTTCCTTCCCTCCTCCATCTTGTCTTCCCTCATCCTCCTCTCCTCCTTTCCTTTCCTCTCTCTCCTCTCCTCCTCTCCCACCTCCCCATTCTTTCTGCCTCCCTTCTCCATCTCTCTCCTCCTCTTCTTCTTTCCTCTCCTCTCCACTCCTCTCTCCTCCTCTTCTTCTTTCCTCTCCTCTCCTCTCCTCTCTCCTCCTCTTCTTCTTTCCTCTCCTCTCCTCTCTCCTCCTCTTCTCCTCTCCTCTCCTCTCCTCTCTCCTCCTCTTCTTTCCTCTCCTCTTCACTCCTCTCTCCTCCTCTCCTCCTCTCCTCTCTTCTCCTCTCTTCTCTACTCTCCCTCTTTCATCTCTCCCTCTGCTCATTGATTACTGCATGGACAAAAACAAAAACACACATGGGGTGTGTGTCTAGTATTATTATAGTAGTAATCATATTTCTATTCAGGGAAAGTATTCACTCATTTCTTCATTATTCATTTATCTGTTTATGCTGATTAATAACATTTTCTCGACCGCAGGACAAACACATTTCTAAACTCCATTGTAACACACACACACACACACACACACACACACACACACACACACACACACTGCCTTGTCTTCCCAGCTTCGCTCCCTGCAGCAGCCGCTGTGTTTCCTGCTGAAGAGAAAAACCCTGAACCTGCTCACTGTGGATAAGAGACTGAGGTAAATAAAGTGTGTGTGTGTGTGTGTGTGTGTGTGTGTGTGTTGTCTCCGTGTGTTTGGGCCTCGGCTCTGACAGATTGCCGTCAGATGGTTTTGGCTCGGCAGATTGTTTATTTCATTTCTGTTGTAGTTATTTTCTATTATTGGGAGGTAGATGCCGTCATTTGCATGTT